>NC_090651.1:200738178-201038178 GCF_040937935.1 Hyperolius riggenbachi
TGCCAGCCGTGTGACCGCCCTGAGCGCTGAGGATGGGGGGGATGCCATGATGGAGGGGGGAGTCGCGGCCTCACTTGGTCTCAGCCACGGGGAGGGTAACCCAACTTCTCCCTCCCTTCCTCTCCTCTTCATCTCCTTTCTGCAGAATTGCAGTAAGTGGCGCATATATACGCAGCTATGCAGAGGATATTACTCACTAATCCTCTGGTCCCCCGCTGCCAGCTAGTTTCGTTTTTGCCGACAGGCCCGTCAGGACTGGCCACGCGTAGCTTTTTCCGCATTCCAGACTGTAATTAGCGCTATTGCGGGCCGCAACATGTACAAAAATACGCGTCCGCGCATTACGAACGCATAGATATGCGGCAACGTGTATTTTTGTACGCTCTTTTCTTTCCCATACACTCCCGGCAGCTCCCTCTGTAAGACCCTCGCTCTCTTCCCTCCCAGCACCCTCAGTAAGCCCCTCTGTCTCCCCATCTACATCCACCCAGCATTCCCAGTAAGCCCTTCTTCCCCCCACACCCTCAGTAAGTCTTTCTACCCCCCCCCCAGCATTCTTAATAAGCCCCTCTCTTTTCCACAGCACCCTCAATAAGCCCCTTTCTTCCCTCAAAACCCTCAATAAGCCCCTCTCTCCCCTATCCATCCCTCCCCCCACCCAGGCATCATCAGTATAGCCCCCTCTCCTTCTATCCCCCTCAGCACCATCACTAAGCTTCTCTCTTAGGTTTGGCATCAGTAGATGGAGGGTTCTGTTTGGGAGTAGGGTTAGGTTAGGTCATATTTTACTATCGGAATTAATTTTATATATCCAGTACCCTTTTTTCCAGTCACCTTTTTTTCAGGTGTATGAGAAAAACAAGCCTGGGCTCTAAAAGCTTGCGCAGGAATATGAATCATTTGTTCCTGGAGCTGGGCTTTCAGTGAGCTACACTGGGGTGAAGGATGATTTTTTTTTCTATAAAGCTGTACGCCATCATCTAAATAATAGAACTGAGTAAAAGCAGGCTAGATGTTAAAGAAAACCTGAACTGAAAATTAAAAGTCAAAATAAGCATACACAAGTCATACTTACCTTCCATGTAGTCTACTCCTCAGTGTCTTTCTCCTGTCCCACGTCCTGTTTGTTCACTGTGATCAAGGGAATTTTCCGTCGTCCATTTTGAAAATAGCCATTACCCCATAACAGCTTTCTGGTCAGCACACAGTTAAACTGTAACATCGCCCACTTGAGCCATAGGGAAACATGGACATTACCTGGTACATCAGTTTTCCTCTCAGTTATAACTGACAGCAACTGATATTTTACTAACAGCAACTCATATTTTACTGACAGCAACTGATATATTTCAGGTCTGACAAAATATTGTCAGAACTGGAAGGGATTATTGTCAGAAGAAAATGGTGAGTTTCTGAGAGGAACTGATGGCAAGGTAACTATGCAATGTTCATTTGAGGTTACCTCATGTGTTTTTTTTAAATATTTTTACTCAGTACAGGTTCTCTTTAAGTACAGTATGTGAGATTACTATTTCTCATAAACACGTTTTGCTACCTTTCCCATAGCCCCTGAGCTCTATGCTTTAGGTGGGAGTGAAGGTTGTTTGTGTTGTCTTGTGGTGAAGCTATAACAGCTAACTTTCTCAAAGCGGAAAGACCGCATGTACTTCATAAACCCACTGATGTCAGTGGCTGCAATATATTTCCGTGGCCCCCCCAATCAGCTCAGACAAGTACAGTTCCCTCTGTCTGCAGGAAGTTCAGATAAAGAAGTGCAGTACACAGAGAGGACTCATGGTACTGTGTGCATTGCTATGCGTACTGGGGTCACTGCTTTCTGTAGAAGGTAGGTCCTAATAATTGACCATTCATTGTTTTCTTTAATAGTAAAATGGACCTATTAAAACAGATGCAAAGAAAGTAAAAAGTGCAGCCTAGAGAAGCCAGTCTGAATTGTTTCATCCAAATAGCTAAAATATGCGTATAGCAGATAAATAGCTCTGAGCAACTGCTCCACTTTTCCTCAAATGTCCTCTGCATCTGCCTTGATAAATCAGTACTTGTGTGTTTTATACACAGTGGACAAGTAACCGCAGGTTTAAATACCTGTCTGGACACTATGGCCTCAATTCACTAAGCTTTATCAAACACTTTATCAAACGTTTGATAATTTACCTCATGGGTAAAATAATTTTGAATTCATAATTTTATAATTTCATAATTTTGAATTCACTAAGGTGTTATCGCTTTGTTGAGCGTTTTATAGTTAAAACATTCAATAAATATATAACACCTTAGTGAATTCAAAATGAGGTTTTACCCATGAGGTAAATTATCAGATGTTTGATCCAATTTGTGTAAAGTTTGTATTTCTCATATTTGTTTTGATCTCTCAAACTACTCCAGTTTCCTCACACATCCCAAAACATACAAGCAGGTTAATTGGCTTCCCTCAAAATTCTAGCAGTGACATCAGATTGAGGGACAGTTGATTTCAATTGTTCAGTAGATTCTTAAAGCTGTAGAAAAGTGTTAGGACTATAATAATATAATCTGTAGAAACAAAAACAACAAAAATAATACATTTGCTTTGTAACTTAATGGGCTTGATTCACTGAGACAAATAGCATGCCTTATCCAAGTTAACACGCCTTATCAGAGATAACACGCCTTATCAGAGTATCATAACAAGCGCTACAAACGTATGCTACTCTGATAAGGCGTGTTAACTTTGATAAGTCATGTTAACTTTGATAAGGCATGCTATTTGTCTTAGCGAATCAATCCCAATGTGTGATATTATTGGGTGATCAGTCAATTTAGACCCAGGCTACTTTCACACTTACTGCATTTCGTAGCATGGTTATACTCACCCCTGCTGCACCTCGTCGCAAGAGCAATGTAAGTCTATGGCAACTTACACACTATGGTGACGCGAGTGAAGTAGCAAAATCGATGCAAGGCCTTTGCAAAGTCTGCAGCGCGTTGCCGTTTTATCCGTGCCTACTGCACATATTATGCAGCAACAGGGCTGGGCCGAGGCATAGGCTGGAGAGGCTCCAGCCTCAGGGCGCAGTGTAGGAGGGGGCGCAGAATTCATTCAGCTGTCATTCCTAATTGTGTTTGAAGCAGAAAGAAATAATAAAAGGGGATACATGGCAGTGACTGCAAGCCAGATAACTAGAGATTAAGGTGTTGGGGAGGTTGTGGGCCCTGTGGCGCCTCTTAGTCTAATAGCAATCAGTGTGTGATGGCTGGGGTGGCAGGGATGGAGGGGCGCACTTTGGTGTCTCAGCCTTGGGTGCTTGAGGACCTTGTCCCATCTCTGTGCAGCAATGCAAGACTATGTATGGTATGGTAAGTGTGAACGAACAATCGCGGCAGCGGCACATTGCCACTGAGCTGGAAATAGGGTTACACATGTTACCCTGTCGGCTCATTCTGTCTACTACTTAGAGTATTTTAATCTTTTTATGGAAAATCAAATGCGTAGAAAAATACAGAAATGGAAGCACAATAGTACGTTTTGTTATGACAAAAACCATAGTCTGACTTATAGTCGGTAATAGTAAATATTGAAATATACATGGTAATAGTATGCCCGTAGTTAGGTACTTGAGAAAAATGCCCAGGAATATTTGATGTATTTAGAGAATTCTGGAAATATGGCATGGATAATGTTCAAAGTCCAGAACATGGACCAAAAATTTTAAAATAATACCGCCAGTAGAAATGTGGATAAGAGATTGCACATATGATAATTGAAAGGCAAATTACCCCTACGTTTACAGTGCTTGTTGGGTTCCCTGTAACAGCAGGAAAGCAACTCAACGGATTGCACATCCCACAGGTGGTGCATTGCAGTGTGGCAACTGCAAGAGCCACAATACAAAGCAGCCATTGTGCCACACTGCAATGCACCACTGTGAACGTGGCCTCAGTGTTGGTTAAGTCTGGTTCTATGTAATCATTCAGAAAGCTCTTTAACCCCCCTGGCTTTATAAAAAATTCCGCCAGTAGGGAGCGCAGCAGTTTTTTTTTTTTTTAGTTTTTTTTTCTTATATCATGTAGCGAGCCCAGGGCTCGCTACATGATAGCCACTGCTCAGCGGCATCCCCCCGCCCGCTTCAGGAAATCCTGTTCAAAGAACGGGATTTCCTGGAGGGCTACGTTCGGGGTTACCGCCAAGGAGGTTAAGATGCTTAGCACTAACCTCCCCGCTCTGTCATGTCTAACAGTAACCAAAGTCCCCCTTTGCTGCAGGTTCCTTCCTCCCTAACCTTAACCAACTGCCTAACTTTAACCACTCCATTACCTGATGCCTAACCCTATCCCTTTCTCTATGACTTGCCTATAGCTGCTGTTGAAACAATGCCTAGCCCTATCTTCAACAGTTAGCAGTACTCTCATTCAATCCATAACTTTAGGTCTGGCTGATAAACTTAGATTAGCATTAACTACCAATGCCAACTTATACTTTGGTAAAGTCTGAATCTAAAGGTGCCTAATTCTCCATTTGTATTCATCCAATCTTATCATTTCTATGTAATATAAGGGAACTGCCTATATTATTCATTCAATTATTGACTCAATTTACCGTTATTCTACCCTTATACTACATAGATTTGGTAAAATTGGATGAAAAAGATTTGATCATTAGTGGCCACCTTTAGTGGTACAATTTTTACTGAACAATAATATTTTCAATTAGATTATTCAGATTGTGTTGTATCTTAACCACTTCACCATAACCACTTCCAGTGGTGCCTATCTGGATGACTATAGTCATCAGGGCCGGATTTACAATAGAATAAATAAGACTCGTGCCTACAGGCGCCTGCTCCTTTAAAAGATGGCCCCTGCCCTACCTGGGTGTCTTTTTCTCTCTCACATGCAGGCATCTATGACATGACATGGGCTGCTGCTGCTCTGCTCTAGCTGATTGGGAGAGCAGTGGATAGCAGCTTCTGTGCAGTGTGCAGCCCGGACTCCCCCTACATCCTACAGAAATCAGAGCACAAAAGTTACATTATGGAGAGCCATTCAGCCATCACCTTGCTCCCCTCCTCTCCCTCTACAGGCAGTAATTATAAGGATGCTTCCCGGCCAGGCAGACGTCAGGCTGCAGGGTCATGCTGGTCTGTTTTATTAGTGTAAAGAGCAGGGGCGTAACTAGAAATCACTGGGCCCCCCTGCGAAACTTTGGATGGGGCCCCCTCCTTCCAAAGACCAGTATACCCCCCTCCCCCGCACGCTTTCTGCACAGTCATTTTCGCATCGAAAATCTTGTTTTCGAATTCGCAGAATTTTCACGAAAATCTTCAGAAATATTTGTGTTTTCGACCAGTAGCGAAAATTAAAGGGGACGTGCGAAACTTCGAAAATAACTGTTATATTAGACATGTGCTTAGCATGAAAAATTGAAAATTGATAGGAAGTAATGTCTTCTCTCCCCATATTAGACCTCCCATGATTCTTAGCAGCACAATTGACCCAGGAACCATATAACTACAACCAATCAGACAACAGACTAGGGGCTTGATTCACAAAGCGGTGCTAACCTACTTAGCACGTCTAAAGTCTTTAGACGTGCTAACCAGGGTGCTAAGTAGGTTAGCACCGGATTTCTCAATCAGATCGCGCGCAAAGTCTTATGTGCGCACTAAGTCCCATAGGCTTTAATGTGCACTTCGCACGGAGCACCCTGTGCAGTGCGCACATAAAGTTTTACGCGCATAAAGTTTTACGCGCATAAAGTTTTGCGCGCGAAAAGCTCGTTTAGACATGCTAAGGGGGTTTTCACAGGCGTGCTAACAGTTAGCACCGCTTTGTGAATCAAGCCCATGCTCTCTGACACACCAGCCTCTGTTGGGAAAAGTTAATGGATGTGATAGGTGTAGAGAGAGCTTAGCTAGCTACTGCTCATTTATTTGAAGTCTATTGTGTGTTTGTGGTTTGAAAATCTCCACAAATACAAGCTACAGCAGGCTGGATTGTAGTTGTATTCTAAAGCAAAAGTCTTTTTTTAAAAAGAGAACTTTAGTGAGAGGTATATGGAGGCTGCCAAATGTATTTCTTTTAAAACAAAACCAGTTGCTTGGCAGCCCTGCTGGTCTGTTTGGCTGCAGTAGTGTCTGAATCACACCAGAAACATGCATGCAGCTAATCTTGTCAGATCTGAAAATAATGTCAGAAAGACCTGATCTGCTGCATGCTTGTTCCGTGTCTATGGTTAAAAGTATTAGAGGCAGAGGATTAGCAAGATAGCCAGGCAACTGGTATTGTTTCAAAGGAAATAATTATGACAGTCTCCATATTCTTCTCGCTACAGTTGTCCTTTAAAGGACAACTGAATTGAGAGGTATATGAAGGCTGTCATATTTATTTCCTTTTAAGCAATACCAGTTCCCTGGCTATCTTGCTGATCCTCTACCATTAGCCGCTGCTCCACCCACCACTGTCATTTTATGGGATATGTACATTGCCTGCTT
Source organism: Hyperolius riggenbachi (assembly GCF_040937935.1). Lineage (NCBI taxonomy): Eukaryota > Metazoa > Chordata > Amphibia > Anura > Hyperoliidae > Hyperolius > Hyperolius riggenbachi. The sequence goes on from NC_090651.1 coordinate 200,744,670, forward strand.
CTCCTGGACCTGACTTATGGGGGTTATGGTCACTCTGATTAAGCTGCTGCTCCACCCGCCACTGTCATTTTATGGGATATGTACACTGCCTGCTTCTCCTGACTTATGGGGTTGATGGTCACTCTGACCGAGCCACTGCTCCCCCCGCCACTGTAATTTTATGGGATATGTATACTGCCTGCTTCTCCTGCCTTATTGGGGTGATGGTCACTCTGACCGAGCCACTGCTCCCCCCGCCACTGTCATTTTATGGGATATGTATACTGCCTGCTTCTCCTGCCTTATGGGGGTGATGGTCACTCTGACCGAGCTGCTGCTCCCCTCTGCCTCTATAATAAATAATACTGACACGTGCACTTGATAAAAAACATTTTTTTAATTTAAATCACTATGTATATTGAGGCGTAGATTTAAAATAGATTTTCTCCAAAACTATAAGGTCTTTTTGAAAAATTATTTTTTCCCCTTATACCCACTGCTCTACTTAACACACTCTGCTAACTTGGTGACTGTAGCTTGTAAGGGGGCTTTGCAATTTAATGCAAAAATAACGGACATTAGGCGAAAATAAACGTGGAAATATTTGACCGAAAATTCGCCTGTCGAAACGAAAACAGTGATTTTTTTCGGCTAAAATAATTTTTGCATTTTTGCTTATCCCTGACCCTCAAATAAATGTTGTACCCCCTCAAGCTGGTGGAGTGGCAGCGGAGAGAGAAGAGGGAGCAATGGGCACAGCGGTGGGGAAGGGGGGGGCGTCTCCCCCCTTCCCTCACCTGGGGCTCCCCCTCTCTAACCCCCCTTTCAGATATGATCGGCTGGGAGCGGCGGCAGAACACTTCCTCTCTTCCCAGAGCGGGAGAAAGATCTGTGACTAGACCAGAGTAGTGGCGCACAGATCTCTCTCCCTTGCTGGGAAGATAGGAAGTGTTGTGCCGCTGCCAGCAACTCATATCTGGAGGGGAGAGAGAGAGAGGGGGAGCCCCAGGTGAGGGAAAGGAGGTGAAGACGTCCCCCTTCCCCACCGCTGTGCCCATTGCTCCCGCTTCTCTCTGCTGCCACCCCACCTAGGGACATCTATACACTTGGCTATACTGGGAGTTGGGACACGGTAAGTCCTGACTACATATACTGGGGACAACTACAGTCCTGGCTACATATACTGGGGACAGCTATACACCTGACAACATATACTAGCGACACCTATAGACCTAGCTACATATACTAGGGACATCTATACACCTGGCTACATATACTGGGGACAGCTATACACCTGGCTACATATACGAGAGACAGCTATATGCCTGGCTACATATACTGGGGACATCTATACACCTGGCTACATATACTGGGGACAGCTACAGTATATGCCTGGCTACATATACTGGGGACACCTATACACCTGGCTACATATAATGGGGACACCTATACGCCTGGCTAAATATGCTGGGGACAGCTATATGTCTGGCTACATATACTGGGGACAACTGTACACCTGGCTACCTATACTGGGGACACTGTCTGTCTGTCATTTTGTGCATTTACTGGTGAAAGGCTGTCTGTCATTATGTGCATTAACTGGTGAAATGTTGACTATCATTACATGCATTTACTGGTGAAAGGCTGTCTGTCATTACGTGCATTTACTGGTGAAACGCTGTTTCTCATTACATGCATTTACTGGTGAAAGGCTTTCTGTCATTACGTGCATTTACTGGTGAAATGCTGTCTCTTATGTGCATTTACTGGTGAAACGCTGTCTCTCATTACGTGCATTTACTGGTGAAACGCTGTCTGTCATTATGTGCATATACTGGTGAGAGGCTGTGTGTCATTATGTGCATTTACTGGTGAAACACTGCCTCTTATGTGCATTTACTGGTGAAAGGCTGTCTCTCATTACATGCATTTACTGGTGAAAGGCTGTCTGTCATTACGTGCATTAACTGGTGAAAGCTGTCTGTCATTACGTGTATTTACTGGTGAAACGCTGGCTGTCATTATGTGCAATTACGTCATTTTTTTATGTAACTACATTAGCTGGTATAACTACATTACAGTTAGCCCTGCCTACATAACATCATGACCATTCACTTTGCGCGCCTCGCACGCCGCAAATTTCCTCGAACATGATGCCCCCTACCCATTTTTGACTGCCCCCGCCCTCATATGTGCCTGTCTAGAACCGGCTCTGACTACAACACATGCATAAATTAAGGCATTGCATGTTGGTGTTTTAATAGTGTTTTTGTATGCGCATACAGATATACTGTATATATACATATATTATATCTTGTAATGCAGGTGGTATATCATTTTTGAATATTTTTTCCCTCCCAGTTGTCATACGGTATGTCTCACCATATTTGCCATGCACTGGAACTTCTGGCACTCCAGTCCCATTTCATGTTTTTTTTACAAATGGTCCATACTTTCACCTTCTCTGCAGGCAGTGGCATTCAATATTATATTAAATGTGTACATCTGCCTATTTCAGGGCACGTCTGACTACCTATACCTAAGGGCTTCTGTGGGTACTTAATATTTAGGGCACCTCTAGCTACTGGAGATTCATATGGCTACCCAATACTGGGAGGTACTTCTGCCTAACTATGCTAGGCAGGGGAGAGGCATTAGCTGGGCCAGCCAGCACATTTGGGGAGTGCTTTGGTGAGCATTCCTGTCAGAATGTGTGGGCGGAGTCTAGGGCACCAGAACTTCTGTGCCTATAGGCTCCTGTGATGTAAGTCCGGGCCTGATAGTCATCCAGATAGGCACCACTTAAGTCTAACTGGACACGTATATGCGTCCAGTGTTTAAGCGGCGGATGTGGTTGGGGAAGAGAAGCAAGGCTTCCCCGAACCAATCGTAGTGCCTGTAATAAATGGAGATGACCCCGATCAGGGGCCATGTCCATTCATAATGACGAAAGGAAAGTCAGGATTGGTAAATTAGGATTGTGTTTTTAGCATCATCAAGTGGCAAAAAGTTAAACTGCAAACACCACACACTTTTAATAAAATAAATAATAAAATGAATCCCTTCCAAAGCCCCCTCTCCCCCCCCCCCCCCCCCCCAGTTACCAAGCAAACACAGGAAAGTAAAACAAAAAAATACATAAACAGTTGCCTTAGGGGTTCAGCTTTTTTTAATATATATGTCATGAGGGTATATTACTGTTATTGCAGTACATAAGGGCCCATATGCAATTCACTTTTTCTCCCGAGTTTTCTCCTGGGAGATAATTTTTCTGTGATTTAAAACATCTTTTTAGCACTTTGTAATTGAAAAAGTACCAAAAAGTATGCGAAACCATATTGTACACATTTTTTGAGTATTTGTTTGCTTGCTGGCAGTTTAAAAGGCATTTAAATACAAGTTGTGAAAACATCACCTAGGAGAAAACTCAGGTGAAAAAGTGACTTGCATATGGCCCCAGGTTTTGCAATTGACAGGACACAAAAGAAACCCAAAACAGAAAAAATACAACTTTATTTCCAAATAATATATTGGCGCCATACATTGTACTAGAGACATAATTTAAATGTTGTGTTAGCCGGGACTAATGGGCAAAAAAATGGGTGGGCTTTATTTATAGCAGCATTGCTTATTTTAAAACTATAGGGAATGGAATTGGTGAAATAGGCCTCGATTCATAAAGCATTACCTCATGCGGTAATGCTGAAAACAGCAGACTTTACCGACCACTTAGCAAAATGTCAATTCATAAAGGCTGTTACCGCATGAAATGCTGACATTACCGACCAGGGAGATAAATTACCAACTTGGCTGCAGTTACCGACAACACGTCAGTAAATTGTCAGCAAATGCCAATTCATAAAGCCTTCAACAAGCGGTAAGCCTGGCGGTAGTTACCGACACCTCTGGTGAGGTCTTAACACGTTACCGACAGCTCTGACAGCTCTGATGAATGCAAAAGTGCAGAGATCCAAAGTCTGTTTGATTCATCTGTGGAGAGAGTCAGAGAGCCCTCTGTGTGAATCATTTCAGCAGGCAGGGAAAGACTGTGTGACTCATCTGTCTGAGTCATCAGTGGAGAGAGCGAGAGAGAGCCGTCTGTGTGATTCATTTCTGCAGGGCAAAGAGAGGATCGAGACACTGCTCTACTCTACCGCTCAATGGGCTGCGGTAATTTACCGACCTCCAAGGGCAGCTGGGGAAATCTTTATGAATTAGCACACAGACCGGGAAAATACCGAGTGCGGTATTTTCCCGACAAGATTTTTTTTATCGCACTGCTGTTTATGAATCGAGGCCATAGTGTATTTTTGCATTTTTCTTCTTGTTTTTTCCTATAAAATCATGCATAGAAAATACAGTAATTACTGAAAACAAGTATCGCCCACAAAAATCTTAAAGATAATCTGCACTGTGAAAATCTTACATAAATAAACGTACTAGCCTGTTTGTTGTTTTCTTCCAGCCCCATCTGTGACATTTTCGACGCTTGTCACAGGAGCCCTGATGGCTGGAACGCGAAATGCCTTCCAAACGGTTTCAGCACACAGACCATGCAAACTGTGGTCGCAGTCAATGCGCAGAACCCGTTGGGAATAGGCCGCAGACAAACCAGAAGCGAGCCTGTGAGGTACGGTAATTACAACTTACACACTATCTCAGGGTATAACTGCCACCACTTCTGATTTCCTGGGCCAGAAGCACCCACTGACTAGCTATTTTTAGACCTGCAATTAAAATGGTTAAACACTCTATTCTGTCTAGCTAACAACAATACAATAGTAGCGTCTCTCCAAAAGTCTGGGTTCAGTTTGTGTGGCTGAGTAGCAGGGTAGCGGAACAGTAAACGACTTTGATAAAGTCTTTATTTACGTGCAATATAAATAATTAATATATACAGACAATCATTAAAATCAACAATTATTGAAACATTAATAGCCAGTATGAAATAAAAAGGGAGAAAATACTTAGGGTTTGTGGAAATATGTCCGTTCTGGGAAAATCATAAAGTTCTTTGTTTCAGTCAGAGCAAGATGGCCGAACAAGATGGCCGCTAACCATGTGTCCTCTGGCTAGCAGCAGACAGCTCTCATACAGATGGAATTTGGAGGACTGAGGGAGGAGTCCCTCGCAGACACTTTTGAACAATGTACATCTTTGGGTGGAGTCTCAAGTACAGCCCAGGGGTTGGACAGGGGCGGTTAGCTTCCTGGGGGGGTTCCCCATGCCCACCAAATATGACATTTGTCATATCTCGGCTTACGCTTTCCACACACACATGACCATCACATATTCATATACCTCAGAATATGCCAGTTCATATGATACCAAACTTGCTTAGGGTAGAGGATTCAGTTCCTGAGAACTAACTGGGTTATAGGGGCCCTGGGCCCCTCCCGACTGGTATCTAAGAGATTCAGCATGACCCTACGGATCCAATGATACCGCTCTCATAACTACCCTATTTACGGTATTCTGTAACTAGGCAAAAAATGATATAATACATTCATTTCTTCCTGGTAATGCTGCAGCCAGGGTGTCTGGTGTCAAGCTGTGACTAGCTTCCTTGCTCTCCCTGTATGAAAAGGGCTCACCAAATGGTGGGCAATTGACATCTGCCTGTAATTAAAAATAAACATTCTCCTGGACACAGGCCTGGCCCAAGCTAATTAACAAATCAAAAGACATCCTGCACCTAAATTAGGGGCAGAGGAGAAAAACTTGTATTTTAAAAAAACAGGAATGTCAGTTCTGCTGGCTGCAATGACTGGCAAATCTGACCAAGAAATCGATGGCGAATCTTCCAGATTTGCCTACGTTCCTCTCGGCTGCTCCGTGACAGCTGGGAGAAAGATAAACTCCAGGTTGCTACAGGTAGCTCCTACACAACCAATCCAGGTTCTATTGATCTGAATCGCAATCAATGCAAAGAATCGATTGCGATCGCATTTTCTTCACGGGTGGTTCTAGGACGCGTCTGCGGCCCCGCAACCGTCCATGACAGCCCCCCTCTTGTCGGCGGCTTAGACACACACCCGCAAGATGTGTGGCGTCGCCGCTAACCTGGCTGACGGGTCTCGAGTTGCCGGTACGGCGGGAAAACCCATTGGAGCCTGCGGCTCGGTTCCCCTGGACAGGTTGCGGTCCGCTACCCTCAGGCTTGACCCGACATGGACCGTTCTGGACAGGGCGTTTGCGCCACTGCGTTCGGATGTGATGTCTGCCGGCACTGCTGACAACAGGCAGTAGGTTGGGTAGGTCAACAGCCAGCGCACGCAGGGGTTACCTGCTAAGTGGCTGTGGACCTAAGGGAACCCCGCGGAAATCCCTGGACCTTCCCAGTTCCTGACAAACGGCACATGCTTTACAGTAGTTTGCTACATCCCTGTTCATCCTGGGCCAATAAAACTGTTTCCGAATACAGGCAAGTGTCTTGCGGACGCCTGAGTGCCCTGTCAGGGGATTACCATGTGCGGATTTCAGCACATGTCTCCTGAACGCACTCGGGACCACAGGGATTTAGAGGCTTCCTGCCTGAGTGCCTCCAGGCTTGGGTCACTTTGTAGTGCTGTTGTGAGTACAGCGCTGTCAGTTTCAACCAGCTGGCCCATGACACATGAAGTCAGCGGCTGAAAGGTCTCTTCGCTGGGGTCAGTACTGAACGAGGAGTTCAGTGCTGAGCCCACAATTCTGGCAGCACCCTGGGTGACTGCTAGTACAGGCACATCATTGTCACATGCATTAATGACATTGACAGGTATAGACACATTTTCATTACAGACAGGTTGTACATTAAACTCAGGTACAGTTACATCATCACGACAGAAAGTTTGTGCATCACACTCAGGTGTCTTTGAAGCAGGCACTATTGAATCTGGTACCCTTGAACTGGGCACGTTCAACCCACCTCCCCCTGGTGCCCCCCCAAGTGTATAAAGTACCTGTTGGTGGGCGGAGAGTCCGTCTCCTTCCGTGAGCGACAAGGCAGTTGTGGCAGGTTCGTAATAGGACACAAGCTTGCCCAAATCAGTCCCCAGCAACACAGGGACTGGGAGATCCTTCACAACCCCAACAACCCTTTCTTGAACTCCCACCCCCCAGTCGATGGACACCCGAGCTTGGGGAATGTGAGAAAAAGTGCCCTCTACTCCAGTAAGGGCAAGGGATCGGCTGGAGATGATGCTCTCCTCTGGCACAAGGTGTAAGTGAACTAACGCGATGTCAGCTCCGGTGTCTCGAAATCCGGTGACAACTTTGTCGTTCACTCTAACAGGCTGCTGATGATCCAGGCTGTGGTTCGCTGGCTGGTTGCCTCTGCTGTGGGTGAGGTACAGGTGGTACAGGGGATACAGATGCTGGTGGTGTCTGCCTCCGCTCCGGACAGTCGAATTTCATGTGTCCGGGCTGGCGGCAGTAGTGACAGGTGACCCCCTCAGATGCTGCAGGGCTGGGCGCAGCAGCTGCGCTGGGTGGCCTCTCTGGCGGACGGCTCACAGAGGCAGGAAAGTCTGCCAGAGTATTGGGCTGACTTTACCTCCAGCTGGATGGTGCAGTTCTGCATGTGTCAGGCACCCGGGTAGAGGCAAAAGTTTCAGCAAGGTCTGCAGCGACAGTTGTTGACGCAGGCTTGGTCTCCAGCACAAACTGTCGTACATCAGCAGGGCAAATGTTCAGAAATTGTTCTAGGACTTTCAAGTCCTCCAGGACATCATAAGACCCTTTGGTGAGGCCTAGAGACCACTGGCGGAGTGTGGTGAGCAAGCTGCTGACCACATCTCGGTACGAATCAGAAGACTTTTTCTGCCAGGACCTGAACTTTTTGCGATAGGCTTCTGGCATCAGCTGGTATTTGGTAATGATAGCGTCTTTTATAGCAGCATAATCATTATCTTTTTCCGCAGGTAACTCTGCGAAAGCATCAAGCGCTTTGTAGCGCAGCAAAGGTGTCAGATGTCTGGCCCACTGGTCTTGGGACAGACGATACTGACGGCATGCCTTTTCAAAAGACCGCAAAAACAAGTCAATGTCAGTGTCTTTTTCAATATTAGCAAATATAAATTTTGCACTTACGGGTGATGCTCCTTCAGCAGGGAGGCTGGGCGGCGAACTCCGGCTGGCCTGTTGCACTTTTGCCATGTTCAGCTCATGCTGTCGTTGGAGCTCACATTCCGTAGCTTGGCGTTCCTCTCGCTTTTGCTCCGCCATGTACTGCATGTACTTTTCCAGGTCAGTGTCCATCAGCTTTCATAATGCCAGCTGCATTACCGGGTCAGCACAAACGGACAGTCCAGTACTGGCTGGTTCCAGGCGAGTACTTTTAGAAACTCTGAGATCGGGGTTCACACTGACAGTCTCCTGCGTAACTGTTGCCACATTGCCCGCAGGTTGCTCAACCTCTGTACGCTCAGGTTCTTCAGTCTCTGGTTCCCCTCGACGTGAGTCAGATGGGCTGGTATCCACTTCAGCGGACACATCCAGCTCCCGCAGTTGCTGGCTATCCCATCTGTTACAGTCCGTTACCAGGTCCTGTTGTTTCTTGCGGCCGACGTCAATGCCTCTCGCTTGGCAAGGATTTTGCAGGTCCGCCAGGCACATGTTCTTGTAGTTCCCGGACATTTCCATGCCAAATAAAATAAAACTTTTGGGGAGGGGTACTGGCTACACAGTCTCTCTGTGTATATAAAAAATATATTGCATTCCAGCTACACCAACGAATTAGTTCGTTTCTTGATAGCGCTAGCGCTATCTTAGATACTTTCAGCACAACACAGATCCCAACCACTCCCAAACACTGTCACAGGAGCCCTGGTGGCTGGAACGCGAAATGCCTTCCAAACGGTTTCAGCACACAGACCATGCAAACTGTGGTCGCAGTCGATGCGCAGAACCCGTTGGGAATTGGTCGCAAACAAACCAGAAGGGAGCCTGTGAGGTACGATAATTACAACTTACACACTATCTCAGGGTATAACTGCCACCATTTCTGATTTCCTGGGCCAGAAGCACCCACTGACTAGCTATTTCTAGACCTGAAATTAAAACGGTTAAACACTCTATTCTGTCTAGCTAACAACAATACAATAGTAGCGTCTCTCCAAAAGTCTGGGTTCAGTTTGTGTGGCTGAGTAGCAGGGTAGCTGAGCAGTAAACGACTTTGATAAAGTCTTTATTTACGTGCAATATAAATAATTAATATATACAGACAATCATTAAAATCAACAATTATTGAAACATTAATAGCCAGTATGAAATAAAAAGGGAGAAAATACTTAGAGTTTGTGGAAATATGTCCATTCTGGGAAAATCATAAAGTTCTTTGTTTCAGTCAGAGCAAGATGGCCGAACAAGATGGCCGCTAACCATGTGTCCTCTGGCTAGCAGCAGACAGCTCTCATACAGATGGAATTTGGAGGACTGAGGGAGGAGTCCCTCGCAGACACTTTTGAACAATGTACATCTTTGGGTGGAGTCTCAAGTACAGCCCAGGGGTTGGACTGGGGCGGTTAGCTCCCTGGGGGGGGGGGTTCCCCATGCCCACCAAATATGACATTTGTCATATCTCGGCTTACGCTTTCCACACACACATGACCATCACATATTCATATACCTCAGAATATGCCAGTTCATTTGATACCAAACTTGCTTAGGGTAGAGGATTCAGTTCCTGAGAAGTTTAATAACTGGGTTATAGGGGCCCCGGGCCCCTCTCGACTGGTATCAAGAGATTCAGCATGACCCTACGGATCCAATGATACCGCTCTCATAACTACCCTATTTACGGTATTCTGTAACTAGGCAAAAAATTATATAATACATTCATTTCTTCCTGGTAATGCTGCAGCCAGGCTGTCTGGTGTATGAAAAGGGCTCACCAAATGGTGGGCAATTGACATCTGCCTGAAGTAATTAAAAATAAACATTCTCCTGGACACAGGCCTGGCCCAAGCTAATTAACAAAGCAAAAGACATCCTGCACCTAAATTAGGGGCAGAGGAGAAAAACTTGTATTTAAAAAAAACAGGAATGTCAGTTCTGCTGACTGCAATGACTGGCAAATCTGACCAAGAAATCGACGGCGAATCTTCCAGATTCGCCTACGTTCCTCCCGGCTGTTCCATGACAGCTGGGAGAAAGAGAAACTCCAAGTTGCTACAGGTAGCCCCTACACAACCAATCCAGGTTCTATTGATCTGAATCGCAATCGATGCAAAGAATCGATTGCGATCACATTTTCTTCACGGCGGTTCTAGGACTCGTCTGCAGCCCCGCAACCGTCCGTGACAGCTCCCCACTGCTTTCTTGGTGATAAAATTCATTGTTTTTGTAAACAATGAAGATGGGCGCCAAACAGGAATTACATCATCAGAGCAGATGCCTGTGTATGCAGTGGCTCCTCTCAAGCCTGACTTGACTGCTGGAATGTTACTCCCAGTGTTGCCTTAGCTGCTTGTCTGGGCTTTGAACTGATCTTTCTGCACTCACAGCTGTTCACAAGGTCACAGCTCCGTGAGCCTCAGACAGGCTGGCTGTGAGCAGAGACCTTGCCTGTGACTCATACACACAGCACACAGGAGAGCAGAGGGAGGCGTGGCGGGTGTGTGATTAACTTCTCCCTATCACAGCAGAGGCAGCACATTCCTCCCTGGGTCGACAAAGCTTGACAAAGAAAAGAAGGTTAGATATATTACAGAGACAGTGCAACTAGAAAAGGCTGCAGTAATCCAGACCACATTAGAACAGGTAAAGGAACTTATAGGATAGAAGAAATAAGGCTGAACATTTTGTTACAACGTCTCTTTAAAATGTCGCAAAAAACCCCCCCAAGATATAGATTATTCAAGTGTGAGAAGCAGTGATAAAGTTATGGCCAAGTGAATAGGAGGAGCTCTGACAGGTAAAAATGGCTTTTGGTGTTAAGGTGAAATGGCCTGTAGGCTGAAGTGGTTAAAATTAACCTGAACCGAGTACAACTATTTAAACACATGATGTAGCTGCAAATGAATGTTTTATACTTATCTCACTGTTAGTTCCTCTCAGAAGCTCACCATTTTCTTCTTACAATGATTCCTTCCAGTTCTGACAAGATTTTGTCAGAACTGATATATATCAGTTGCTGTCAGGCTTATATCAGTTGCTGTCAGTTATAACTGAAAGGATAACTGATGAACAAGGTAATGTCCATGTTTCTGTGAAGGATTGCGGAATAGCCGCCACGTGCTCTGACGGTGTGGCGGCTATTTCCGCGTCCAGTCCGGCGGTTTACGCGCGGCGACATGTGTCTGATCTGGTACAGCCCTCCTGTGCACATAGGCTGAGGAATACACGCGCGCACGGAGAGACAGAAGCTTTATGGGAAGCAGAGAGGGATCAGCTGACTCCCTTGGTCAGCTGATCCCAGGATGTATGCGGATTGCCTGGAAGGGACTGGGCGGCGCTGATCAGCGCTGCACTATATAACCACTCGTCCCTCAGTCTCACATTGTCTGTCGTTGCGAATGCTTTATGTATTAGCACACAGACCTCAGTCAGATCTTACAGTGTGTTAGAACCAGGAAGGACCTGGGGATTCACACTGAGCTAGAATACTCTCGTATGTTATGTTATGCTATAGACTAGTTCCAGGGTGTTGTGACTACGGACCTCACACCCAAGCCTAGGAAACTGTGTCAATGCTATGCTATGCTATAGACTAGTTCCGGGGTGTTGTGACTACGGACCTCACACCCAAGCCTAGGAAACTGTGTCAATGCTATGCTATGCTATAGACTAGTTCCGGGGTGTTGTGACTACGGACCTCACACCCAAGCCTAGGAAACTGTGTCAATGCTATGCTATGCTATAGACTAGTTCCGGGGTGGTGTGACTACGGACCACACACCCAAGACTAGGATACTGTGTCAATGCTATGTTATGCTATAGACTAGTTCAGGGGTGTTGTGACTACGGACCTCACACCCAAGCCTAGGATACTGTATCAATGCTATGTTATGCTATAGACTAGTTCCGGGGTGTTGTGACTACGGACCTCACACCCAAGTCTAGGATACTGTATCAATTCTATGTTATGAGATAGACTAGTTCCAGGGTGTTGTGACTACGGACCTCACACCCAAGACTAGCACTGTGTACCTGTATTACCTTGGCCCGCTACTAGGGTGTAGAGAGCAGGGATCTCGCATCCAGTAAAGGGCAAGTCTGTTCATCTTAGCAGCAAGGCATCCTGCGACCAAGCCTAGGCCCCTCTCCTAGGGAGCCTTTGGCCTATAGGGATTCACCCACAGTCTGGGGTGAATTCCCTTCTTCTTCCTACCTCCAATTCCACCGGTGGCTCTCACTCAAAGTGCTATTGTTACACCATACACTCATATCTCAGGTGTCCAGAGGTTAGACATACCTGGATTATTAGTGATTCTGCAGATCATTCATAATGTGGTGTATATCTGCATTACTGGTGATTCTGCAGATCACCAATAATCAGATTCTCTCTGCGTGTTGACACCAATTGTTACAGAACGGCAGACCAAAACAATATGGACACACTTGACAGTCGTCTGCTTGCACTCACCACCTCGGTGGAGAATTGCATCAGCGTGCTGGATAGTCATCAGACCCAGATCAATGCCTTGTCTGGGTCTATACAAGCCCTTCTGACGACTGTTAACGCAGTGCGATCCCCTCTTGTTACAGACTTACGTATGCCTGTGCCCAAGAAGTTTTCTGGTCATAGATCTGACTTTCGAAACTTTAAAAATCGAGTGTTATCTTACTTTGGGTTAAGACCTAATGCTTCAGGTACTGTCGCACAGAGAATTATCTTTATTAAGACACTGTTGACTGGAGATTCCCAGACCTGGGCATATGGCCTTCAACCAGGTGATGGGGCCCTGACCTCTGTGGAGGAATTTTTCAAAGCTATGGCTATAATTTACGATGATCTGGACTTTGCCTCGACCGCTGAGCGGAAGCTCAAGATGTTGCAGCAAGGCAAGGATTCGGTAGAGACTTATGCAGCTGAGTTCAGGAAGTGGGCGGTGTCAGCTAGATGGGGCTCATTTGCGTTATTGGATTGTTTCTTGTCAGGATTATCAGATGCAGTGTCTAATCTGATGTTGGGATATCCTGAGCCAAAAACCATTGATGAAGCCATTTCTCTAGCGATCAGATTGGACCGTTGCCTACGGTACCAGAGACAAAGTCGGGGCAGGAGTAGTGTGAGATATGTTTCCTACGCTTCCTCTCCACCTACGTCACCTCCCCCTGAACCCATGCAGAGTGGATGTTCAAAATTGTCCCGGGTCGAGCAGACTCATAGAAAAACTGAACAACTCTGCTTGTACTGTGCAGAGGAGGGTCATAAAGCACAGAACTGTCCCAAAAAGTCGGGAAACGCTGCCGCCTAGGAGTGGTCAGAGGTAACACCCTAGGCGCGCAGAATTTACCTCTCAAAGATGATCGATTGCTCCTCCCATGCACCATTTCATGGGAGGACCAGACAGTTTCTACTGAGGTCTTTCTCGACTCTGGCTCGGCCGCCAATTTTATTGACTATGATTTTGCTAGAAAACTGGGAATTCCTATTGTCCCATTAAGTCATAAGGTGTTAGTTACTGCGGTGGATGACTCTCCTCTGCAGAGTAAATACCCTCTGTCTCAGACTCCGGAGTTGGGGATCACCATAGGGGTTTTACATAGAGAGAGTCTGCAGTTTTTTACGAATGGCAACTTCCACCATTATCCTTGGTCTGCCATGGTTGCGACTTCACGCCCCTCAGATTGATTGGGCCTCTGGTCAGCTAACGAGCTGGTCTACCCGCTGCTATCATCGTTTGGCGAAGGTAACCATGGGTAACACCAGAATTCAGGTGGAAGGATTGCCACAGCAGTATAAAGATTTTGCTGATGTCTTTTGTTCTAAATCAGCAGACAGACTACCCCCTCACCGTCCCTTTGATTGTCCGATTGAATTAAGATCTGGTTGTATGCCTCCTAGGGGTCACCTTTATAACCTGTCCGGGCCAGAGAAGTTGGCAATGCCGGAGTACATCAAAGAAAATTTAGCTAAGGGTTTTATCCGCCCCTCCTGGTCACCTGTGGGCGCTGGGTTCTTTTTTGTTAAAAAAAAAGATGGAGGCCTCCGTCCCTGCATAGACTATCGTGGGGTCTAAATAAGATCACTGTGAAAAATCGTTACCCACTACCTCTGATTGACGATTTATTCTCCCAGATCACCAATGCTAAAATTTTCTCGAAATTGGACTTAAGGGGTGCATACAACCTGGTGCGTATCAGGGACGGTGACGAGTGGAAGACGGCCTTTAATACACCCGATGGGTATTACGAGTACTTGTTCCGGGGTGTTGTGACTACGGACCTCACACCCAAGCCTAGGATACTGTGTCAATGCTATGTTATGCTATAGACTAGTTCCGGGTGTTGTGACTACGGACCTCATACCCAAGCCTAGGATACTGTGTCAATGCTATGTTATGCTATAGACTAGTTCCGGGGTGTTGTGACTATGGACCTCACACCCAAGTCTAGGATACTGTATCAATTCTATGTTATGAGATAGACTAGTTCCAGGGTATTGTGACTACGGACCTCACACCCAAGACTAGCACTGTGTACCTGTATTACCTTGGCCAGCCACTAGGGTGTAGAGAGCAGGGATCTTGCATCCAGTAAAGGGCAAGTCTGTTCATCTTAGCAGCAGGGCATCCTGCGACCAAGCCTAGGCCCCTCTCCTAGGGAGCCTTTGGCCTATAGGGATTCACCCACAGTCTGGGGTGAATTCCCTTCTTCTTCCTACCTCCAGTTCCACCGGTGGCTCTCACTCAAAGTGCTATTGTTACACCATACACTCATATCTCAGGTGTCCAGAGGTTAGACATACCTGGATTATTAGTGATTCTGCAGATCATTCATAATCTGGTGTATATCTGCATTACTGGTGATTCTGCAGATCACCAATAATCAGATTCTCTCTGCGTGTTGACACCAATTGTTACAGTTTCCCTATGGCTCAAGTGGGCGATATTACAGTTTAACAGTGTGCTGACCAGAAAGCTGTTATGGGTAATGTTTATTTTCAAAATGGAGGATGGAGAATTGCATTAATCACAGTAGACAAACAGGACGCAGGCAGGGTCGGACTGGGACCCTGGGGGCCCACCAGAGAAATTTCAACCTGGGGCCCACACATCCCATTACTGCGGTGAAAAAAGGAACATGACCATGCATCGGAAGGTGGGCGTGGTCATGATGCATCATGGACAGGGCCAAATGTACATGAACTTAGCAGCATTGTAATGAAGAAACACTGCTACCCAGTAAAACTTTGCATAGAGTCCCCCTTTAATATAATGTCCCAGTTGCCATACATATGACATGGATTAGATTGTGAGCTCCTCTGAGGACAGTCAGTGACACGACTATGTCAATTAATCTAAGTCAATAAATCTAAGAATCTAAGGCCTCCTTTCCACGGACTGCTGATAGGCAGTGAAATGCCTCTCAAACTCTCTCAACTGCTTACTGCTGCCTGGTAACTGCTTGTTGCTGCATGATAACTGCTTACTTCTGCCTGGTAACTGCTTGCTGAGCACACAGCTCAACAGTTCGTGGAAAGGAGGCCTCAGTCAATCTAAAATCAATTACCTGGTGGGTGGCCTAATATCAATTACCTGGAGGGTGGGTGGCCTAATATCCATTACCAGGTGGGTGGGCTAATATCAATTACTAGGTGGGTGGGCTAATATCAATCACCTGGAGGGTGGGCTAATATCAATTACCAGGTGGGTGGGCTAATATCAATTACCTGGAGGGTGGGCTAATATCAATTACCAGGTGTGGGTGGGCTAATATCAATTACCTGGAGGGTGGGCTAATATCAATTACCAGGTGTGGGAGGGCTAATATCAATTACCAGGTGGGTGGGCTAATATCAATTACCTGGAGGGTGGGCTAATATCAATTACCTGGAGGGTGGGCTAATATCAATTACCTGGAGGGTGGGTGGGCTAATATCAATTACCTGGAGGGTGGGTGGGCTAATATCAATTACCAGGTGGGTGGGCTAATATCAATTACCAGGTGGGTGGGCTAATATCAATTACCAGGTGGGTGGGCTAATATCAATTACCAGGTGGGTGGGCTAATATCAATTACCAGGTGGGTGGGCTAATATCAATTACCAGGTGGGTGGGCTAATATCAATTACCTGGAGGGTGGGCTCACACAAGCCTAAGTAAGGCAGGGTGGGTGATCTAATAAGTGAGCTTACACTTTGAAACGTCTTATGTACATAGGCAAAAGAGGTTAGTATGTTAGTATTAGGCAGAGTAAAGGTTAGTGTCAAGGTGGCCATTAACGATACAATTCTCCAGATGATCGACCATCTGATTCGATCGTAATATCGATCGGAAACAATCATTCAAGATCACTAACAGAAGTAATGATGCTAACCAATTTGATCAGACCAATGAAATTGATCCAGAAAATGAATCTATTCCATTAATCTGATCAAATTGCATAGAAGCTTTCATTCCGCTAGTGGGACCGAACGATCATCTCCAAAAGATATTGAGATTAGGTGATCGTTTGGAGAATTGTATCGCTAATGATCATTAGCAGAGGAGAGAAAAATAAATGCAATGCAAGGTAGGTAATCCACACAAATAGATGTATTAAATGGATAGGACTTACTGCAATTCAGTGACAATAACTGCACAAAATAATCATAAATAAAAAGTGCAAATGCTAAATTCATACACCAGGAATACAATAAACTGCATAACCTGAAAGTGCAAACAATACATTGTTGTAAACTAAAAGAAAATACAAAACGAGGGATGAATAGTGTGAGAATTCTCCAGACAGGAAAGAGTGGAGATAGGGAGTTGTGTAAACTACAACAGAGAGAAGAGCTGACAGCTATTTCAGGCTCAGCTCAGTGCTGGGACAGGAGAGTGTGTACACGGAAGGGAGGGGGGGAGGGCAGTGTCTACAGCACTGACAGGCAGGAGGTAGCCAGAGGGTGAGATAAAAGAATACCTGCTGGCAATGGCATTCCGTGGAGGAGGCAGATCAGCTGGACCAAAGACATGTCTGTGCTGGCTGATTCAAATTAGCCGCGCTGTTGCAGCTTTCTCCTCACTGCTGTGCACGTGGGGGGCAGGGCCTCTTCCAGTAACCAGAGTGACTCTCGTCTCTGGCTGTATTCCCATCTCTGTCTGCTGTAGAGCGGAGGGGTGGAGCCACGCCCACTTGCTGTGTTTTCTCTGTTCAGCCGGAACTATAAACTAATTGCCGGCTGGAGACAGAGAGCGCAGGGAGGCGGAAGGTTAAAATAGTCCCTTAGCCTGCCTGCGCAGCGTCTCTGCAACAATCTTCTGGGGGGTGATTTTACTTATTGAAATGGCCCAGCCAGGGCTGCATTAAAGAAGATATTAAAACACATGTAGCCAGAAAACGCGCCCCGTCTATGGGCCCCATAGTTATCCCTACGCCACTGGCCCTGGGGCCCACTGGAGATGTGGAGGCGGGGCCCACCGACCAAAACATCGGCACTTCGCTGGGTCAGTACGACGCTGGACGCAGGAGAGGCGAAAGAGAATGATGAGCAGACTACACGGGAGGTATGTATGACATGTGTAAGTTTATTTTGACTTTTAATTTTCAGTTCAGGTTTGCTTTAAGCTTTTGATGTTTACTGGATTTATGGACCTGAACACATTTATGAGATATAATAATTATTTTAAAAAAATCTGATAATAAAGGAGTCAGAAGCATCCATTAACATGAATTAAAGGCAAACTCATCAGTACGTTTTTGAGATGTGGGAAGAAACCAATGTATATAATGCACTATATGCACTATCATGTACTATAATGCATATAGTGTTTTGCCTGATATTCAAACCTAGGACCCTTATGTTAAAATATGAGAGTGTTATGTTTCTTACAGCAATCACTCCCACCTTACTGTCTGTGGAGGAAGGAAAAACAGTAAAACTGAAATGTGTGTTTCCAAGGAGTGATGGTTCCGCCATGCAATGGCTCACCCCAAGGGGCTATGTGGCTTTTTTCAACACTGAGAGAGGTAAGTGTGAATTCCCTCTTTAACTGTGCACTGTTTCCTAGATGTTGGATGTGCATGCAGGGTACACAGAGTAGACAGATGCAGTGGTGCTCAGCAAGATTTCGGATATCCGAACTACCCAGATAATCCGAACTTTTTCCACTATCCGAACTTTGAATAGCAATTCGGATATTTTTTAAAATCCGAATAGACTATCTGAGCAAACTTGGATTTCCTATCTGAAATTCGAAATCCGGGCGGATAGTTAGTTCAGATATCCAAGCAGAAGCCAAAATCACCTTCAATGGCAAAAATCCCTTTCCAAGGCATCCAGGCCAAGAGAGAGAGAGAGAGAGAGAGAGAGACACCTCGAAAGGGTTTTTTGCCATTTAAAGAGACCTTTGGAAGCATTTTAAACCATTTTCAGGTCACTTCCGTTTTTCTATCCGAATATCCAAATTTGGCCGGATACTGAGGTCGGATATCCGATTCGGATCCGGATTGGAAAATTTTAAACTCTGATATCCGACCCAGATCAGATATCTGGGTATCCGGATCCGAATTAGATCCAGATAGTGAAAAGTGGTATCCGAGCAGCACTGGACAGATGACCATTTGAGAGTCTAGTTTCTCCATTGCATAAAAAGACTGGTCCCTCCCTCTGTGTGTGTGTTCCACATATGTAAAAGGAACTATCACAAAACTAAGCAAAGCTACGCAATCCAAGTTGAACTGATGATGTCAAAATGCACGTGTCTACACTTGCAACCAGCCTTCCACCCCCTGCAAAGCCCATAAGCACTTACCAAAGCTTCACCTGTAAGGAATGTTATAAACTGTTCTTATCACCTTGTTTCGACACCATCGTCTCACAGACTGTGAGATCACTTGACTCTCCACACAGCAAACAGGAAATAGACTTTCTCAGGCTTCTCCAATGTTTCCGTTATTTATTCAAGTCACAGAAAGACAGATAGATACAGTCATCATATCCTAGCTATGCCGCTCTTCATGTTGCATTACAAGCTCTTGATTAGACTCCCTACCGAAGTCTATCAGGTACCTTCTTCCTACCTACGTTACACTAAACTACCTATGTACATAGCATACATTATATCAGCTTACATAAAGGAATAACATGCTTAGAGGTCCAAGTCGGCCTTGCGAGCTAGTGCAGAAGGAAGAAGCAGAAGTGAGTTCTCCATCGCTCGCTCCAGATTTAATACCGGCTAGGAAAGAGTTAAATATGACATCATCTTCGCCACCCCCTATATCAGTCTATTGGTGGACCCACTCATGGTGTCATCATACCCGCCTACTCGATTAATAATCAATGAGACATTTGACATACATGCAGGAATGTGAATATTTACAAAACATGACTGATGTTTATTGTTCCAGGCCCAGGTCAGGGAGACCTGCGGCCTTGTTCAGAACAGCTTCTTGGTATGTTCTAGTTCTGCTGACAGAACTGCAGATTTTCTCTCTTCAGAGAAAATCCCCTTAAAGGGCAGGTCTGCTCATCAAGCCTTTTTGACTAACTCAGTCCAAATAACTGAGGCCTACTTAAATTATAACAATCCCCCCTAAAACGGCTTGACCCGCAGATCCCAGCGTCTGAACCTCCCAGTACCTGGTTTCTTTCGTTTATGTTTCACTTTTCGATGTTCGTGCTCACACAACTTCTCTGCTCTCGGTGGTTACCCCTGGAAGAGAGAGAGCAAGACCTCTTGGTCTTCCTGTAACCAGGCTCTCTAGGGAAGCCCTACTTCTAAGTCCCTCAATACCACATGCTCAGCATTTGCGTCACTTGCGTATCACTCACAAACTTGCATGACCACAGAAAAGTGAAACTCGTTTGTTTGTTACAAAACGGAGCAGTGCCAGGTGCCTTCTAAAAGAGCGCCTTTATACAATCAGCCCCATCATAGGTACTACTAAACCTATACCCGTAACCCTGTATATCCCTTAATTTAAACTATTGGTTCAGGAGATTGTTTATGAGGCACCAATCCCTGGACCGGTTAATTTATTTTACGTAATTTTAACCCGCAACCTCACCTGGATAATGATGCCTAAAGTTGTCATCCCCATCCAGACGACCAGTGGGTGTAGAAAGAACTTTGGAACTGCAGATGCCCCGTCCGAGTGTCCCTGGAACATCACCGGAACCTTTGTCCACCAGGGCAGACTGGAACTCACCTGCTCATTTTTGTGTTCTACCTCGTTAAGATCATCTGTATCATGGTGAAATCTTACCTTTAACTTAGTGTACTGTTTGTTTAACCTTTGTAACAAAATGTGGTCGTCTTGGATCAAAACCTGTTCCCCTTTGTCCCATGTCGGGTTCTCTTTCAGGAAGGGAACTACCCGTGAAACTTTGACCTTTAGAGTTCTCTTAACAATTTGAGAAACAACGTCATCCAGCCTGGATGACTGGACCCATATGGGATCTCCACTCACACAATATGTTCCCCTTGGAAAATCCCCCTTATCGGAACAATTATGAGAATATACCTTGAATGTATCATTAGACCTTATGTTAAAAAACCAAACCTTTCCTTCAGCCACCGGAACTATTGGTTTGGCTTCAGGGTGGATCTTTTGAATGGTAGCTTCGCATTCTGCGTTATTGAGCCTGCAGGCATCTTCACTAAATTTGACTTGCCCCGGCCAACGCAGGTACTTCTGCAAGAATTGCCCGCATGAGGACAACTTTACTTGCTTCACCTCCCCGTCTAGCACCAAAAAAGGTTGACCTCTCAGGTCCTGGTGTAAGACACGGGTTGAGGTGGGAACTAAGGAAGTAGCGGTGCCTAAAGGAATGTTGCACCGTTTCCATTTGTTCACCCAAACATCTCGAAGCTGCCATGCAAAAGATCCTTCTCCAGAAAAATTAATATACCTCCCCTTGTCCAATCTCTCGCTGACAAAATATGTCCCCAGCTGTCCTGACTGGACCTCTTCCCCCCTTACATCCTGTCCTGAGGCACAATATGTACCTGAGGTCGGGAAGACTGTACTCTCTGCAATCTTTCGATTAAGAGTACCTCTTCACTTACCCAACTATCATGAGGATAAGCTGCTGCATATGGACTGTGTAATATCGTCCCCGGTTGTGACCCGTGTGGTGTGAATGGGGTTCCCTGTGTGGGCTTTCCCTCCCCCGGGACCGCTCTCCCCACCCTCTTTGTCACCTGGAAATGTGGCTTGATCTTGATTTTTACTTCTTGTTTCGAGAACCACCCACCCTTGGCTTTCCAGCCTTTACGTGTGTATAGTTGTTTCAGAGGCACTCTCTGTTGGTAGCTCCAGAGTGTGATGTTGTCCCTTGCGTCTCTCTGGTAAGAGAATTGACGCCCCCTGCTCGTTCCTCTCCAATCTGGAACCATCTCACTCTGCATAACCAAGACAAGGTACCCCTGAATCACACACTCCACCTTTTGCATGTACCCATTGTACTGCAATGTACCTTTTAACAAACCTTTGGATCGGTGCATCGATTCTGGGAGTGTGGCATTCAATAGCAGATTTACACTGCCATTAAATTCCCACTGCCCGCACAATTGACCCTTCAGACCTTTCACCCACCTTGTGCCATGAAATTTGCTTTCTCCTGGCACAAGTGCTCTTTTCCTCCGTCCCTGCATGGTCCATCTGTGCCAAGCGGAGGGAGGTGTGAAAGGATCAGTACCTTTGTCACCCAACATTAACATGCTTGGGCCTTGCATTCTCATTAACCCCTTATTATACATGAGAATGTCCTCTCTTCGTTCTCCTAGGACGGAATGGCAACCTAGGATCACCATCAGCATGGTACTCTTCATTATAAAAGCACCACCCTGGGAAAGAAAAACATTAGCAATTTGCACTATGCTTTGCTCAGACAGTTTTTTTAGTCTCTTTCCGATCTCCGAAATCTCGTGTTTTAGTCTCTTTCCGATTTCAGGAATCTCGTGTTTTAGTCTCTTTCCAATTTCAGGAATCTCGTGTTCCTCCAAGCTTAGATCGGCATCTGGAACCTTTCGCTTATCCGACTGACATCTCCATCTTTGCTGCCAGCACTGCATCTGTCTCAAATCCATATTGCCAAACACCTGAAATCGAAATACAAACAAATCAATTCTTATTAATGATTTGGGATTCGCCCTGCGGCTTGTACTCTTTACACTTTAGATTGATCAATATATATCGTAATTGATCTCGTTGCTTTATGGTTCTCATGAACTCTGTTTACTCTTATTGGTAGATTGGAGTTAAACTTCACCCCCCTACCTCAGTACTATCCTCAGTACTTACCTGTTTTAAATATGCTCCCGCGGACTTCACCTTTGGAAGCTCGCTTCACCTTTGGAAGCTCTCACCCCATTGCAGCTCACTCCACATCCCCCCTTATCTGTCCATGCGCGGCCGTCGCATGCACAGATTACGGATGCCACACCTGATGCTGCTTTGCAGGTGAGCCTGCAATGCTCTTACTCATTATCGCATTTACTTATCTAGAACTTCATCACGATACCAGCTCTGCTAGAAGTTCTGTGTGTTGTACCCTCTGATCCATGTTTGCCGTGCCACTACCCCCAGACTTCACAAAAAAAACCGGCTGCCTCCCTGTAGGAAGGAGCACTTTGCACTTAAACTACACAGGGTGCAGGGCTAAGCATACCAGCGTCACATGCCTGTATGCAGATCCCTGAATGCCCACTTGGTAGGTAGTCACATGGCAAACACCGTACTGATACACTGTCACTCTGTAAACGGCAATTTTATCATCTGTATAATTGCCCCATGAACTATTGTCAGTCCTTGTTCTTTGTGCTACAATTGATAGGAGCTGGAAAAAACATATTTGACCAATCAGTGGACGAAAAAAAAACGCACACAAAAACAGCTCCAGCCCAGCATAGACCTCTCAGTCCAGCTCTGGCCCTGTTCACGACAAAACCGGAAAAAACGTTACCGCTCTGCAGAAGCGGCGACGGAAACCCGAATTGGTCAACTCCCTTTTTTCCAACTCCGGCACCCCCCTGATGCACTGTCCCCCCCTATACTCTATTGGGAACTCATGCTGCACCACCCATTAAGGTGCCCCACTTACAGGAATAATCCCATAAGCAACCCAGTACAGACCCTTTTCTGATCTGCACTGCTACGTGTGTCCCCGCACCTAGCTGGGAAACACTTCCTATTCTGGCATTCCTTTCCATGGACCCAGGGAAAAGCTCTGGGGAAATACTTTCAGAACCGAGACACACAGGAGAATGTCTCTGTATTTCTACCCCCCTTCCTTTCAGCTGCTCTGCCCGGAGCCGCGAGCACAGCCTGACGTGACGTGGATCCCCCAGCCCCTCCTCCCCCCCTGCCATGACGTGTGGGGGCCATGACTCACGGGGGCGGGCTCTCCCCACTGCCGCCATTTTGAGTCCTGGACTGCCAGCCAAGATGGCTGCTCCCATAGCAGCCTCTCGTTCCTATAACCTTAGGAAAGAAAACAAACCTCAGACAGAACAAACATTTGTTATTCATAGTTACACAGCATCTATACATTTTACCGAGAGTCAGCCTTCCGCTACCTATACTCTCTGGGATGCTTGCCAAACTTGAGACAAACTGCGTCACAGCTGCAATGCTAAATATTTTACATCCTAGCATCACCCAGGAACGTGGAACCCTCTCCCTCCTCACAAAACATCAGAACAACAGAACAACAGACGAGCTGGCTGAACAACATAACAGATGCCGATATTTACAAGCATGTTAGCAGCTCTGACTGGAAATAGATAAGCTTGCACCTCTCACTACACTCCTCTCTATCACCTCTCCCTCACATCCAGTACTAACAGAAGCACCGCTGGCTTATCTCCTGCTGCGGGGGACCCCCCCCCTTTTTCCCAGCCTCTGTAGAGACGGGGAGAGAAGAGAAGAGAAAAAAAAACCCAATCGACTTCTTTCCAGCAAAAACATGCCTGCGACAAATGCAGAGATAACCACTCCGTAAATATACAACAGCCCGCAGCCACCATGCTGCAATTAACACAGAATATACACATTAACACATTATCCTCCTCTCATACAATAAAGATAATGCAACACAACAACGTAAAACATACTTGCCTGAGCAGAAGACTTTGTAAGCCTGCGAATTCGACCAGCTTTTGGCAACTTTCCACGACACTGAGTGGATCTCTGGAACTACTGAGCGTCAGCTCTGTGTACCCACACTGGCTCAGCGGATCAATCTCCAGCGGCAGCTGCCAGCCGGCCTCGGAGCTTCCAGACACCTGCGATCCGGTTTAGGCTAGGACTGATGTGCACTTTCAGTCTAAGTTTAACATCCACGAGTGTCGCCGCTGGTTCTCTCGAATTGCAGCCCGTGCCCGTGTGTGCTCGGCTCCCACACACTACTCACACCAGCTTATCAGTCTCAGCTTGATAAGCTTTACAGTCCGTGTCCGTCTATTCCGCTTGTTTTGCTGTGGAATATCTTGAAACCATTTTCCTTCGGCCCGGCCCCGTCTGCCTGTATTGTTAGGCAGGGAAGGATTTCAGGCACCACTGTTATAAACTGTTCTTATCACCTTGCTTCGACACCATCGTCTCACAGACTGTGAGATCACTTGACTCTCCACACAGCAAACAGGAAATAGACTTTCTCAGGCTTCTCCAATGTTTCCGTTATTTATTCAAGTCACAGAAAGACAGATAGATACAGTCATCATATCCTAGCTATGCCGCTCTTCATGTTGCATTACAAGCTCTTGATTAGACTCCCTACCGAAGTCTATCAGGTACCTTCTTCCTACCTACGTTACACTAAACTACCTATGTACATAGCATACATTATATCAGCTTACATAAAGGAATAACATGCTTAGAGGTCCAAGTCGGCCTTGCGAGCTAGTGCAGAAGGAAGAAGCAGAAGTGAGTTCTCCATCGCTCGCTCCAGATTTAATACCGGCTAGCAAAGAGTTAAATATGACATCATCTTCGCCACCCCCTATATCAGTCTATTGGTGGACCCACTCATGGTGTCATCATACCCGCCTACTCGATTAATAATCAATGAGACATTTGACATACATGCAGGAATGTGAATATTTACAAAACATGACTGATGTTTATTGTTCCAGGCCCAGGTCAGGGAGACCTGCGGCCTTGTTCAGAACAGCTTCTTGGTATGTTCTAGTTCTGCTGACAGAACTGCAGATTTTCTCTCTTCAGAGAAAATCCCCTTAAAGGGCAGGTCTGCTCATCAAGCCTTTTTGACTAACTCAGTCCAAATAACTGAGGCCTACTTAAATTATAACAAGGAAATCTTAACTACCTTTTATAAATAAATACTCCACCACAGAGTGCTGTTCAAATGGCCATGGCCCTTTATTGGGGGTAAAGGGGTTTTAGATGAGCACAAACCATACTCTTTACTTAGTTCTAAAAACATTCTATATAATACAGTTAAACAGTTAACCCACAGTTTAACATTATTGCTAGAGTACAAAAAGAACACAAAAATACACCTTTATTTCCAAATAATATATTATCCCTAACAATTACACAAGGGACATGAATTAAATGTCAGGATAACCGGGACAAATAGGTAAATAAAATGTGTGGATTTTATCTACGGTAGCATTGCTTATTTTAAAACTATAGTGCATGGAAATGGAGGAATAGTGTATTTTTTTCCCCTTTAAAATGCATGGAGAATAAAAAATTAAAAAATAAAAATAACAAAAAGCCTAATATGTGGGGGGCACCCCAGAATAGATTCGGGACACTTGCCACTGATCTTTGGGGCTAGCAACACCCCTGGATTTCAATGCATTTGTTTCAGAAAAAGCAACCCAACCTATTCTCACACAGAACCCTCCTCTACTGGGCAACTAATAACCCCCCTGGCGGGAATAAAGAACCCCCCTGGTGGGCAACTAATAAACCCCCCCCCCATTCCCTAGTGGGCAACTAATAGCCCCCCCCCCCTGGAGGGAACTAAACACCAGCAGTTGCAAATAATGATAGCCTGGAAATGTGAAAGAAGGTGGGCAGTCCATTCAGGTTGCAAAATATTACAGGTTGCAATATTTTTCATTGCTGCTTATCAGAGGTTAGAGGTTATCTATGCTGACAGCTTCATTTCAAAGTACCTAATGAGATTTGATGCTGAAATAATATTTGTGGAAGTCAACATTGGCCCCAGCCCATTCACGTCCCAAGCTTTTATAGGCATGTGCCGTGATATATGCCTTCACTACAATCTGCATCTCGATCTGCAGATAATCATTATAAAGTAGTTTGAAAAAGGCCTCAAAAAATAGTGACAAAATATATTTGTTTCTCAATCTCTCAAATACATCTCGGTGGATATGTTTTGCCGACAATTGTCCTTTCCACAATGTGTGTATGAGATTGTCAGATATTTATTCGAGGAAATGTCCAGGCTAGTTGAAAAAAAAAAGATCTACTTACCAGGGGCTTCCTAAAGCCGCTATATCCCTCACTGCAGCTCCGCTCTCAGCCGGTGGCTCCTGGTCCCCAACAGTGCCTGAGCTGTACACTCCGGACAATGTAGACTTGATTGACAGCGGCGCTCGTACAAGCGCAGTAGAGGACGACCTGGCGAGGGCGGCCTCTGTACTGTCGGGGACCAGGAGCCAGCGGTTGAGAGTGGAGCGGCAGCGAGGGACATTATGGCCTCGATTCATCAAGACTTATTGAATTGGTTAACGACAGTTTGGTAAAATACCGAATTCGTTAAGTTGATTTCAGGATTCATCAAATTTATCTACAGCTGTTAGCGAGCATTCGGTAATAATTCGGTAATCGTTCGTTAGTGATGCGTTAAAACAGAAGAATGTGCAATTCATGAAAATGAAAGTGGGCATGGTTTAGCGTTACATTTAGGATTAGTTATCTTCTTCACTGCTTTGTTGTTATTCCTGTCAGATCATTACTGACAGAGAAGATGGAGCCATTTGAAGTGGTTATGTATCAGCTGAGAGTGATTCAAAGGCGGATAAGGGCAAGAATAAGGTCTAGAACCATATCAATTTGCAAGAAAATAGATTTATTTGCTATAACAGGACATCTGCATTTCTCTTGAATCATCTTGTAAGTGAACGCAGGAAGTGCCAGGGTTAACTAATTTGCTAGCTGCACTATTTTTTTTAGAAAAGGCTCCTATCAAATCGTGGGATTGTCCCAAGCCACTTCCAGAATCCTGGTCCAGGTGTTAAAAGCCCTATTCGGAATGTTGCTACGTGGTGTTCAAAGGACTACATTTCACCCACAATTCCATGGGAATCGTATGGCCTTTTGTTAAAATCCTGCTGTAAAATGGAAATATCGACACGTTACTGAATGGTTACCGAATTGTTATCGAATTCACAACGAATGCGAAAAAACCTTGATGAATACAGCTAGAAATCGATAAACTTCGAATTCGGTGATTCAACAAACTGGAAAAAGTTACCTTAAAGACAATGATGAATCGAGGCCATAGCGGCTGCCAGGGGCAGGAGGAAGCTCTTGAGTAGGTAGATCTTTTTTTTTTCTAGCATGGACATTCTCGTTAAGCACAAGCTTGAAAAAGAAAAGAAGAAAGTAAATGGACTACAAAAGCTTTTCTTGGGTCTTTTGGATGAACTGATTTTGCATGTGTACACCATCTGTCGCACCTATGTAGTAGATTGATTCCTCATTTTCCCAAAGACTTTCATCTCATGTGTACACAGCTTTAGGTGGCTATACATCAGGACGACTTGGCGGCCGATCGACCATCTGATTCAATTATTATAATTGGAATCGGATGAAAACCGGTGCAGCCAAGTGCATGCCGATCCATGATGCGACCAATTTCGGTGCCGAAATTGGTTACATTAGTCGACTGGACATGTTGCAAGATGTAGAGCCGACTTATTTGCAGTGGTAACAGTGTGCGATATCGGTATGAGCAGCAAACGCAATGAAGCCCCTGCCGCTGTCCCTCCTGATGTGTAATGTGAACCCCCAGTGCACTATACATATCCTATCCGTGGCCTCCGCTTAACCTCCGCTTGCTTCGGGCGCACTCCTTGCTCTATACATGTGCCCCATGTGGTTGCCACAGTAATGAGGTGCGTATGATCTCACACATGCCCGCACGTTACTAGGCAACCATGTGGGGTGCGTGTATGGACACGTAGGGAGCCTGGAGCAAGCGGGGGACAAGCAGTGGACAAGTAATGTATATAGCAAGGGGGGATCGGCAACCATTACACATTAGTGGAGCGGTGAGGCGGTGCACAAGGCCGATTCTGGTTTAATTTCAGCATGAAATTGATCGGGGATTGGCCTGTGGTGTATAGGCAGCCGACAGATCTCTCTCTAATCAGATTCGATTAGAGAGAGATTTGTCACTTAGTCGAATCTGCCCATCATTGCTAGATGTATGGCTTCCTTTAGAGTGTCCATCTATAAACAGCTGGTGGACTAAAAGCTGGTACACACACCCAATTTTAATGGTCCATGAATGGACAATGTCACCACTTTCATGTTGTATGAGAGCTTACCCACACAATCTGTTCATAGTATTCAAAATCTGTTGGCTCTCATATTGCATTGGAGGTGGTAAAATTGGTCAGTGATTAGCCAATCAAAATGCGAGGTGTGCATGCACACGAAGGCAGGTCTCTTAGCATGGATTTGTATGCATTTAGTGGTCTTTGATAATTACAGATTATTTAAAGATTACCAATTTATACAGTATATTTAAAGAGTACATGGTACAATACCCTACTGCTCCATTTAAAGAGTATCAAATCTTAAACAGAATAAAGTTTGAGAAAAATATAGGCATACATACAGAATATTTAATCTGTGTTAAACCAAATACTGTATATTTTTTTTAAAATATTGTTTTAAGTACTGTTGCACTGATAGTCACATTGTTGTTGTTTTTGCAGTTTTGAAAGACAAAAGGTTTCAATCAATTAAGTCATCACGAAATAGGCTAATAATACATATATTAAATGTTACTAGGGAGGACGAAGGTATTTATACCTGCTACCAATACAGTCAACCAATGAAAATTAAATTGATCAATGTTACAGTGTGGGGTAAGTACTGCTAATATTACCCAACCCGAAAATGTTAAAAGTAATTGAAGACTTTGTAAGATTATTTGCATTTTTTTCTTCCTCATATTTGCCAAAATTAATAAATGTCAAACTATATATGTTTTATTAAACTCAAATAGCAATTATGTGAGTTGTATTTGAGTTTCAAAAGCTGTCTAAAATGCTATTGGGTAAATAGTGGCAGACAGGGAGCCATAGCAGGGTGTAATCTCTTCCTTTTCTCCAGCTGTCGACTGTCTTCTCCTGTTTGGTATGATAATTTCCTTTAGTCTTCTGTGTTAGTCCACTTGTGGGTAATCCTGGGTGGGTCAGGGAGGTGAACACTAAGATTCACAGTGGTCAGTTGCATAACGCACGAGTTACAATGAGTGTGAACTGCAAGGAAGACTGGACATTGGGCTAGATTTATCAAAGCATTACCAACAGTTTTTCTTCTTAAACAGTTCTAACCAGCAGGTGGAACAGTTTTGCATGATAGTAAGAAAAGTAATTCTTAAAGGGAAGGTTCATGCAGACTATAAAAAACAAACTGCACTTACCTGGGGCTTCTTCCAGCTCCTGGCAGTCGATCGGTGCCCTCGCCGCAGCTTCTCTCCCTCCCGGTGTCCAGCGGTGAAGAAGCCGACCTCGCCAGGTCGGCTTCCAGGTCGGCTTCTGTGCGCTCCATAGCGGGGGGTCACGTGGTGTAGGGACGTCATCGAGTCTCTACTGCGCAGGCGCAGAACTACTGCGCCTGCGCAGTAGAGACCAGATGACGTCACTTACACCACGCGACCCGCGCCGTGGAGCGCACATGAAGCCGCCCCGTAAGTCGACCTGGCGAGGCTTCTTTACTGCTGGACGCCGGGAGGGAGATGAGCTGTGGCGAGGGCACCGATCGACTGCCAGTAGCTGGAGGAAGCCCCAGGTAAGTGCAGTTTGTTTTTTTTATAGTCTGCGCGGATCTTCCCTTTAAGTCCAATTTAATAGCAACAGTTTAGCATGAATGTCTAGATCTGCATTACAGTTAAGAAAAGTGCAAATCCATTCCTAAACTGCTGCAGATTAAGAAGTGCTTAATAGCACTTCTACAGATTATGCAGTGTAGCCTAAGCATGACTTGTGAAGTGCTCTTCCCCCTGTTGAATCCTGTGAAACTGTTCAGTACTTAACCCTTTCGGTTCTGGGAATTGATCCCCTCTCCTAGTCTCCTGCATCATTCAGAGTCCCCACCTTAGATTTTGTCTCAGACACTTTTGATAAAATGTCCCTCTTTAAAAAGTGTGTGTGAGAGATGAGAAAAATAAGGGGAAAACAAAATCTGATACTGGAAATTCCTAAGCTTTATTTTTTTTTTCAACTCTAATACGTATATTTATATTTTATATTTATTTATTTACATTACATCTTGTCAGTTAACCTAAAATAATCTAGCGTAAATAATATATTTATGCTATTATAACTTCTCTTTTCTATATCACTACAGCAGATGTATTGGTTACCTCAGCAACAGCAATTTCCCTCACACACTGCACTGTCTGAGAAACCTTCCTTAGGCCTCCTTCACATCATACGCGCTTCCATGCGCATTTGGAAGCGCGTATGATGTGCTGAAATGCATGAACGGCAGAAGGGCATAGACAGCCCTTCTACCGTTCACATCTACTGCGCTGCACAGCAGTACGATGCGCTAGGAAGCGCTTGCGTACTGCTGCTTGCATTTTGCCCGGAAGCGCAGAGCTGATCCCATCACTGTCAATGGATATGATCAGCATCGCAGCAGGCTATGGCACAGATGGCGTGTGATCGTATGCGCTGCGTTTGGATCACACGGCCATCTGCGCTAGCTAGATGTGAACGGGGCCTAACTCCTCCTATTAACAGTTTAAAGTGGACCTGAAATCTTGTAGAGGACAGAGGGAAAACAGAAAAGCACGCTGTATGTCTTTAGAGATTTTATCCTGTCTAATTCCCCCTCATTTGTGTCTAATCACAAGTTGTAATTTGATCTCTCCCCTGTGTTACCTGACTGCCCTGGCAGATTAGGCAGATAAGCTCATTTGAAAGCACGGGATGTTAACAATATGTCTGTTTCCATTACAGCAGGATATAGAAACAGAGCAGATTTATTTCAGGATTTGTATCAGCTGTAACAAAGAAATGTTTTTCTTTAAAGTTTATAATGCTGTTGTGCATTTTTTAGAGCAGAGATGAAGTTCTGAGTTCAGGTCCACTTTAAGGTTCCTGACAATTTTGACATATCAGCTGTGTTGCTTTTGATACAGCAATAACTTTTTATTATCTATACTGTCAAAGTGATAAATATATTGTTTTTTCAGGACATTCTAGGCTTTTCTTTGAATATTTTTTTAGAAGTATTATTTAATTTCACAGCCAATTTATCAGGGAAAATTAGACGAAAACGCAAAAATGACACATTTTTTCATGTTTTCCTCTTCCTAACTTTGACATGACAAGTGCCACAGTTTTAAAGAGACTCTGAAGCGAGAATAAATCTCGCTTCAGAGCTTACATATAGCAGGGGCATGTGTGCCTCTGCTAAAACGCCGCTATCCCGCAGCTAAACGGGGGTCCCTTCACCCCCAAACCCACCCCTGCAAAATCTACGACCAACTTGGTCGTAAATTTTGCTGCTGCTGGAGGCAGGGCTAACGGCTGCAGCCCTGCCTCTCAGCGCGTCTATCAGCGGCGCATCGCCGCCTCTCCCCCGCCCCTCTCAGTGAAGGATGACTGAGAGGGGCGGCGGAGAGGCGGAGATACGCGCTGAGGCAGGGCTGCGGCCATTAGCCCTGCCTCAATCAGGAAGTGATCCCCGGGACTTCTCGAAGGGGATTTGGGGGGTAAGGGACCCTCGTTTAGCCGCAGGATAGCGGCGTTTTAGCAGGGGCACACATGCCCCTGCTATATATAAGAGCTGAAGCGAGATTTATTCTCGCTTCAGACTCTCTTTAAAACACCTCAAAATACATTATTTGGCTTTTGCCAGTTAAAATGATATCATACATGCCATATTTCATCACTAGTTGGGCATGTAGTGTACCATTATCACTAGCCTGTGCATCTGTGGCGATTGCATGTGATTACTAGGGCGCCAGTTTGGGGACCCCAGTGCTGTGTAGATGCATTGCTAGGCAACAACATTTTTCAATGCATCTATACAGTGTTGGGCACCCGAGCTGCCGTCATAGTGATTGCATCCGATCGCTATTAGCAGCAGTCATTCAGGTGTCCACCAGACTTACGGCCAAGTATAGTTAACACAAGGGGTTTATTAGTAGGGGTTAAAACATAAAAAAAACGAAAAAAAAAAAAACTTTCTTTTTTATGTTACACTGTCACTTTAATTAAAAAAATATATGATTTCCTCCTGTAACGTTATGTGAATAAGTGCTGCTAGCAGCAATGATTCACAATGGGATCAATGCATGAGTGTGCACGAGCACATGCATGTGTACAAGCGACAGGGGCACACACAGTTGCGGCTGCTTTTAGTACTGGATGCAAGTCTCATGTTCTGGAACCTGTAGTGTAGCTAATTTGGATGTGAGACTTATGTTCGAAAACCATTAGTAGTTAAGTTATTAGCATCTCATTAAGTATCAGGGAACTCCTTGTTTGCCCTATAGGGAGTGGATCCAAGAAACTTGGAAAAGGAAAAAACACAAAAGAAAAATAGGAGCCCAATATGGTGTAGTATGTTGATAATTATAAATGGAGGTGTAGAGTAAAAAAATGGATACTCACAAACCAGGGTTGCTAAACGGAAACACCTTCTGCGCATGTGGGGAATGCATGCCCCACACACGGATTTTTTTAGAAGACTTCTCTCTGGACGATTGTTCTCTATAAAAATGTTATTGACTCCACCATATACATCAGGGGGGACAACCTACAAATATCTATGTACCAAAAACGGACAGACCTTCCCACATACCTCAAGTATGACAATTTCCATTCCAAGCACATAAAGAATTCCGAAGTTTACAGCCAAGCAATAAGGTGCAATCAGATCTGTTCTGACAGGGGTGCATGGCCGGCCTTTGACTGAGCGACTGGAGCGGTCGCTCAGGGCGTTGGCTTCCAGGGGGGCGCAGATGCTTTCATCTACCTTGTCTGGATTGGCCATGGCCGCATTTCTACCTGGCTGCTGCGTCCATCTGTGGCTGCTGCGAATGGTAGCTCGGCCTCCGCCTCCTGGTACCAATGGGGGTGAAGACTCCAGTAACCTGTTGCTGCCTCTTGTGGAGTGTGTGTGAGCCATGCGTGTCAGCAGTGCAGCCCCTCACTCACAGCGATGTCTGATTGGATAGCTGCTTCTATGGTGGATGCAGGCAGCTCCAGAGCTGCGCACTTCAAATCAGAGACTTGTCACTCCTGACTCCTGGCCCCAGCTACACAGCAATCAGAAAAGTAAGGTTCCCCAACTGCCTGCCGGTTGGGGAAGTGTGTGTGTGTGTTTGTATGGGGGGGCTATATACACTAAAGGGGGATCTGTCTGTGTATGCTAAAGGGGGGAGCGATCTGCCTATATACACTAAAGTGTGTGTGTGTGTGTGTGTGGGGGGGGGGGTTCTCCTGAGTTTTCTCCTAGGTGATATTTTTACAACTTGTCATAAAATGCATTTTAAACCACCAGCAAGCAAGAAATAACTATCATTTTGTTAGCACTTTTCACCAACTTTTAGGTAATTTTTCAATTGTAAAATGCTGAAAAGTTACAGTATTTTAAAGCGAATGTGAAAATTATCTACTAGGAGATATCTCGGGAGAATAGATGAATTGCATATGGACCTGTGTGTGTGTGTTTGCGCGTGTGTGAAAAAGATGAAGGGGGGGGGGGGTACCAAAATCTGGTTTCACTCAGGGCGCTGTGAAACCTAAGGCCAGCCCTGCAGGGGTGACAGTGATAAACACCTATATTACCTGAAGAAGAACCTTATTAAACAAGGATATAATCCCCAATGGCCGACGTTCAAATCAAGAAGGCTAACATCATCCCTAGGACTCAACTACTGAAATACAAGCAAGACCAGGAAGAGAGTTGTGTCCCACTGGTAGTAACCTACAACCCACACCTGGAAATCTTAAGAAAGGTTGCAAAATAATTCCATGCTATTTTACACAAGGATCAGAGACTTAGAAAGATATTCCCTGAACCTCCCCTCCTGGCATATCCCCAGCCACCCAATGTTAAACAGATGATTGACAGGAGTGCCTTGACTAGGCCAGAACAGAATGGAACATTCTCCTGCCGACAGAAAAGATGTGGGACCTGCAAACACATCCATTCCACCAACAGTATACCAATACCAGGTAAACAACAGGAATACAAAGTACAAGGCACCTTTTCCTGTGAATCTTCTAATGTGGTATATAAGATCATGTGTGCTAAATGCCCCAAAGGAATTTATGTGGGAGAAACAAGACGAACCCTACATGAGCATATGAACCATCACAGGTTCACCATTAGCAGGAAAAAAAACAAAAAATGAATATGCTGATCTCCCGTTGCCCATACACGTCTGCTTACATGGCCACAGTTTAAGCGATCTTCTCATCACTGTATTAATGGTGGCTTCAAATCTCACAAGGACAGACTAATAAGAGAGACAAAGTTTATACATTGGTTCAAAACTGTAGATGAAGGTTTAAATAAGTATTACAATTTCTTGTGCAGATATGATGGGTTTTAAATCCCACTATCCTTTTATTTTTTTTTTATTTTTTTGTGCCATAATTCCTTTTTAATTCTTGTGCGGGTAAAAAGGTTTTTTAAATCCTACAATTTGCTTTAGCCTATAACAAAGTTGTATCTAGCCTCACCTAGCTATGTTTGAATGAGTTACAATGTCTCCTCATCACACTATATCTGTGGAATGTGATGTTCAAGCAGACCAGTGGTCTTATCTTTTTGTCATAAATTACCTAGCATCTCTGGGGAACTCTCTTGATGTTGCAATTAGGCACCCAATGACATTTATTGCAGTACAATGTATCTCCGTTTCAATGTCCAGTGTATATAAGCTGTGTTCTAAAGTTTATCAGTATACAGGAATCAGTCTGATGAAGGCTTCATTGCCGAAAGCTCACTGCTTTTCCTCTAAGTTAGCCAATAAATGGTATCATC
This sequence comes from Hyperolius riggenbachi, assembly GCF_040937935.1. NCBI lineage: Eukaryota > Metazoa > Chordata > Amphibia > Anura > Hyperoliidae > Hyperolius > Hyperolius riggenbachi. Next base: position 200,779,968 of record NC_090651.1, read on the forward strand.
CTGATTCAAAACATCTTGCTTCTAAAAACTAAAAAAGGGCCATTCTTCTCCAGGAGGGTTATGTATTGGAAAACTGGTTGAGAGGTGCCCAAAGTAGTGTAGTGACAGTATAAATACCACATTTGATATATTGTTTGAGGTCTCTTACCGTCTTACCGTTCCTGTTTCATATCTGCTGTTGTGTGTGCACTGTCGCGGGGTGGCGACTAGGTTGGCGCACACACATACAACCTGTCCCTTTGCTCGTTCTCATTCGCAATCGCCTCTCTTGCGATTGCGTTCTGCGCTTCGTACAAATTCCTGTCTGGCATTTGTGGAGGTACAGAGGATTGGTTCCTCTTGTAATGATAGCGTACCTGAGGTACAGGAGACCAGTTAGCTGAGGGCAGCAACCCTTGCGGCTCACCGACTGGGGCCCCTGGAGATGAAACAGGGGAGTCCAGTAAGCAAGGGGCAGGAGCGCTTGTGAAGCCAGTGAGAAGTCCTGTTTGGAAACACAGCACTCCCGCAGGCTGAGTCTGATACTGCAATGACTCAGCAACCAGGTAGGCTTGGACGTAGTCACCAGGCTGGAGAAGGCGTAGAACTTGAAACAGGCAGAGGTCAGCAACAGATCGGGTATTCGTACTAGCCGGGGTCTGGCAACAAATCGGGTCCTCAGGCAAGCAGTGGTCGGCAACAAATCGGGTAGTCGTACAAGGCAGAAGTCGGCAGGTAATCGGGTAGTCAGGCAGGCCAGGGTCAACATCCAAGAGATCAGGTACGGGCAGAGCAAGGCTCACTCACGGGAGTGTAACACACACACAAGCTGCAATACTACAGCACCCGAGTGTTGCACTCTCCAGACTTATATAGTCCGTTTTGGCGCGCACGGCGTAACGCGTCACGCGCATGCGCACGCGCACACACGCGCATCACACGCGCACCCGCAGACGCGCACAACCGACCGCGCATGCGCACGCACGCGCGCACACGCAGACGCGCACAAACAACATTATGCATAAAACAGAACATCCCTCATGCGCGCGCGTGCACAGCATCAACCGTCAACGTTTTACAACGCCAACGTCCACGCCGCGCAACGCGCATGGGCAAGCACCGACAGTCCACCACGCCGGGAAGACCGCCGAGACCCACCAGGACGACTGCCAGCATCCGTGTGTGCAAGCCGCCTCGTCTGGACAGGTAACTGACCGTGACAATGCCCCTCCCCAAGGGGCAGCCTCTGGATGCCAACTGGAACTGGTTTATCTGGATATTTCTCATGGAAGTCCTTAATTAGCCGGGAAGACCGCAGAGACCCACCAGGACGACTGCCAGCATCCGTGTGTGCAAGCCGCCTCGTCTGGACAGGTAACTGACCGTGACAATGCCCCTCCCCAAGGGGCAGCCTCCGGATGCCAACTGGAACTGGTTTATCTGGATATTTCTCATGGAAGTCCTTAATTAGCCGGGAAGACCGCCGAGACCCACCAGGACGACTGTCAGCATCCGTGTGTGCAAGCCGCCTCGTCTGGACAGGTAACTGACCGTGACACCTCTGCACTCCCCAGCGCCATCTGCCGACAGGAATTTTCCCTCTACGGGTGCGTAGCACCTTTTGCTGGGTGCCTGCAAATATACGCTTGTGGAGGATTTCCGCCGTATCAGCGCACGTGTTATGCGCTGATCACGGAGAAAGTTCCACAATCGTTACAGTATGAACAGCCCAACCCAAAACCCCAGTGTAGACGGAAATTCCGATTTGTACGATTTTGTCGAGTTTGGGTCCTGTGTCTTTAAGAGCTTTAAAAGGCTTAATTCAGAGACCAAGGCGGAATTTCTTTCTGAATGTGTGAGGTTTTGCCTGAATCCCACCTTTCAGATTTCTGATCCGTCGGCTCTTCTGTTTGCCTATGTGCTCTTAAAAGACGATTTGTTCACCTGGACGTATGATCTGGTTAAAATCAATTCTTGAAATGGTAATCTGTATCAGTTGCTTGCAGTGATATTCTCTCACTGGTTTAAACTGCCTGGCTTACCACCTGATTGAGTGTGTAGCTGCTGATAAGTCAGCTGATCTTTCCCTTCCATGCAAAACTTTTCAGTATGACAATCAGTTCAATGTGTCTGTTGCCACTTCAGGTTTTAAACAGCAGACATGCAAAGTGGCTAAAAAGAGAAAAACTAAAAAACGCAAGCATCGGAATAAAACACTCCCTATTGATGTTTGTAATGATGTTGTTCCGTCTCCGGCTTTTTTGCCCCAATCCAAAGCTCATGTGGATCCTGCTATAGGTAGGATCGCACACTATATTAAAGCAGTTAAAAAATCTGTTCTTGTTCCTGAACTCCACCCCTATGGAGATTATTTGGATACTGGCCTGTTTGAACCCCCATTTGCTTCCTGGGATATTGGGGCCTTGCTGGAAGAATTCAATTTTGATTGGAAAGCCTTTTGCGATTTTTACATCGCAAAAAGCGAAGATGTCTTGAATGCTTGTCTCGATTCTATGTACCTTCTGATTGATTCCGATGAATGTGACAAGGATGATGTGGATCTGGTGATCTATGTATGGCAAACGATTTTGGATGAGTTGCACACACACCAACCAATTGATTCCAATAAAGAGACATCGTTGTCGGATGATTGTTCCTGCCTTTCTGGGGTAAAGCATGTGAGTCTTGACTTTGTGCAATCTGAAATTAATGAGTGTGCTGCTGTGGTTGATTCCTGTGTGAATCCTGAAGGATTCGCTCCTGACAGTGTGCAGTTTGAATCTGTGCGATCTGATGCCTGTTTCTCGGATGTTCCTGCAGATTGTGATCGGCATGAGTCTGCCGGTTTCCTCAAGGATGTGTGGGATCCTTTGTCATTTAGAAACAGATCTTTGAGATCTTCCGTCTGTGACCCTGCTATGGGGAAAATTTCTCGACTATGCAGCGTCAAAAGTAAAATTATTATGCCTAATAAAGTTTATCCTGTTGTTGTCGCCATAGTTCGACTGCTACGCAGAATTCTGGATGCAGCGAGATTAAAGTTAGGGAGTCAGCGTGTGTTCCAGTAAATATACCTGTACATTCCCCTCATGATGATGAGATCCAGTCTCAGGTTATGGTGGAACCATTCCTGGGACATCTGCCCTGTCCACAAAATAAAGTTCCAGTTTTGCCCTGTAACATGGATAGTACAGAATCCTTCTTAGAAAACTTGAAAAGAGATGTTCCTGAGGTCTTGTTTGATGTTCTGGAGGTCTCCGAGTTCCTCCCAAAGAGTGCAGAACTTGTAGGAGATGTCTCCTGCCCCCCAAGTCCTTCTGAGGTGTTGCCCTCTTCCGTAGGCATTGCTGCCTTGCTGGCTACCTTTTCAGCTCTGGGGGAGCTTCAGTCATGTGTAGTCAATGATGATATTACAGTCACAGAAATTTCCGAATTTGAATCCGAGTCTTCTTTTGAAAGTCCAGTGCTTGAGACCATTGCTCGTGATGATTCTCTGCCCGGTCCTGGTTTTGGTTTCCTCGTGTCGGACTCTGAGGTTGGCAGTTCCCCAACATGTCCTGAGGTTTCTCCTGTGCTGGTGTACCCCAATGTGCTCTGTGACCCAGAAAGCCCAAGTGTGCCTCGGTTACCAGCATACTCAGATGCTTCCTCGGTGGAGACATGTTCTGATTTAGCCTGCCTGCTTGCATGCCCAGAAGTGGTCCCTGAAAGTCTTGATCTTGATGGGTGTCCTCGTAATTCTGAATCCGGAATTGTCATTGGTTCCATGGGGGTTCTTGGTAATTCTCCATGTGAGCCTGGTGATTGTTCTGCCCTCTTGGGATCTCTGTGGAGCTTCAAAAGGTTCTGGGAGATTCCGGGAGAAATTTTGCTTGGTCCCCTGGATAAGATCAACGGTGGCTTTTGTGTTGTAAGGGACACTTCAAACAGGTATTGTGGCAGGTTTGGTATTTTCGGACGCTCCTTGGAAGGTGGTGGGTATTGTCTGGAGGGTGTCGATGGCTTTTTCTCTGGTATCCACAGTCCTGATGGGTGTTACGCTGAGACTTGTAGTGCTGATGGGCATGTTTCGGTGCCTTCTGTTTCGGATGAGGTCGGTTTCGGGTGGACTGACTCTGGAATTGGACCTTGTCGGGCTGTCCTGACCTTCATGAGTCTTCAGTTTGAGTCTGTTGCTAATAGCAGTTTTGAGGGTTGTTCTGAAATTCGACCCTGGAGGGGGGGGGGGGGGGTACTGTGATGATTTGCTCAGCTGCCTGTGCAGGCAGGCAGCCTTTTGACCATTGTGTAGGTTTGCATGCTGCAGGACTCTGGAAAGAAGAGCTTCTGTCAGTTTTGCAGCTTGTGCTTGCTGAGGAATTTGCATACGTTGTCATGCAAATTGCCTGGCCACATTCATTGGAGGCGTGTACTATAAGTACTATGTGTGTCCCACAATGCTTTGCTGTTCATAAGGATTTTTTCCTGTGTAACACTCCTGCCGGGAGTGTCAGCCATGCTCTTTGTTTGAAGATCAGCTTAGAGTAATTCCTGAATCTGCGCTAGACAGGTTTTCCCTAGTGCAGTTAGGATTGTTTATCTGTTTGTTTGTTCTTTTGCCATTGTCCTGTCCCAACGGTGGTCGACAGGAAATGGTTCTGATCTCTGTTCTTGGAGTATAGCTGGTGCAGCGGTTGCTACCAGCTATCTCTTCTGTTCTGTCTCCTGGGATCGCGTTAGCCACTTTTCGCTAGCGCTGGGGATCCTTCTGTTCTGTCTCCTGGGATCGCGCTAGCCACTTTTCGCTAGCGCTGGGGATCCTTCTGTTCTGTCTCCTGGGATCGCACTAGCCACTTTTCGCTAGTGCTGTGGATCCTTCGGTTCTGCTACTCTGTACCTGGATCGCGCTAGCCACTTTTCGCTAGTGCTGTGGATCCTATCTTTCGCTTGTCCCTGTTTTCGTGTGTCTGTCTTGTCTGCTACGACCGCTTGCTGGAGGCTCGGTGAGGTAACTGTTAAGCAAGCGTTCGCGTCCTCTGTTTCATGTTTGTCTGTCGATGGTTAGTTAGGCGTGCTTGTCTCTATTGTGCTTATCACGTGGAGACCGCGCATAACCGCGTGCACTGTTGCGAATGAGTGCGGTGTTCGCGGTTAGCTAGTGTTTGTTATTTTCCGCATCTTCTCATTGTATTATTTGCTGTGCCTTTGCTACCCTCGTATTCTATTCTGATCTGCCTTGTGTCACGTCTGGCGATCGCACCTCTCGCGATCGCGTTCCTGTTTCATATCTGCTGTTGTGTGTGCACTGTCGCGGAGTGGCGACTAGGTTGGCGCACACACATACAACCTGTCCCTTTGCTCGTTTTCATTCGCAATCGCCTCTCTTGCGATTGCGTTCTGCGCTTCGTACAAATTCCTGTCTGGCATTTGTGGAGGTACAGAGGATTGGTTCCTCTGCACTCCCCAGCGCCATCTGCCGACAGGAATTTTCCCTCTACGGGTGCGTAGCACCTTTTGCTGGGTGCCTGCAAATATACGCTTGTAGAGGATTTCCGCCGTATCAGCGCACGCGTTATGCGCTGATCACGGAGAAAGTTCCACAATCGTTACACTAACACTAACTTCCTCAATTCAATGCTGCCCTGAGCTCAATAAATTGTGATCTTCTTTTGGCAGTTTTCCTCTTTTTGCCCCACCTCCTCTTAGTCTGAAATGCAGTATGATAATTAGCTCATCAACAGTAGATCTGCTCATAGATCCTACAGCTACCTCTTTCACCCTTTGTTTTTAAAACAGGAGAATGCTTGTTTAATACCTCTCCCTTCCCATTTTGGGAAGACCGTTATATATCACATTATACCAGTAGGTTGCTGATCTCAGATAGTTCTGGGACATGTAGTTTCTCAGCAGCTTGGGAGACATCTTTCTGTGACAGCATTTTCTAACCATAAACTCTCCTTCTGTACAAGAAGATGTGGCTACATTTATTGCACAGCAAACTGGAACAAATAGAGAGCGAAAGCAAAAATAAGAAAAAACAGAAGCAATGGCAGATGGAAAGTACCTCCACAGAACAAACAAACTGAGGAAATACAACAGAAACCTCTGCTGTACAAGCAAAGAAACTTTATTTGCTTTGTTGTTGTTGATAAGGACAAGAAGGGCTAGGACAATTATGAGGATTTATTGTAATTGGGGCCTTTGTTGCAGAGACTTTCCCTCACTTGCTGTCACACTGACAGGTGTTAGGACAGGAAATGTGATCTTTTTCCTAGTATATTTGTGCATTCTGTGCAGATTACCAGTGTATTGTTGCCAGGCCCTAACCCTCCCCCATGCTATTCCAAACTAAGAAAAACAAAATGTTAATGACATTTCATTGAAACACTCCAAAATTGTTAAGAGTGTGTTTACACTATCATACCTCCCAACTTTTTGAGATGAGAAACCGGGACATAAGCCACACCCCCTGACACACACCCAAACCACACCCCCTGACACACCCCTAGTCAAAAAAATATATATACACAATTGCAGATATATATATATATATATATATATATATATATATATATATATGCAATTGTCATTAAAAAATGGTGGGGAGAAGGTTGAGGGTGCCCATGGGTTTCTGTGTCTATGCCCCCCTGATGTGTCTGTCTGTCCCCCTCTCTGCACGCCCCCCTGATGTGTCTGTTCCCCCCCTCTCTGAACGCCCCCCTGATGTGTCTGTCCCCCCCCCTCTCTGAACGCCCCCCTGAAGTGTCTATGTCCCCTCTCCTCCCTCCCTGTAGGCAGAGTGAGCGCAGCGGAGCAGCCAGCCGAGTCCTCTTACCGCTGATCCACTCGTACTGGCATCAGACCTCCATGTGCTTCCTGTGACGTCATAGTAAACAGGAAGCACATGAAGGTCTGATGCCAGTACGAGTGGATCAGCAGTAAGTAAGAGGACTCGACTGGCTGCTCCGCTGCGCTCACTCTGCTAACAAGGAGGGGGGGACAGACACATCAGGGGGGTATTCAGAGAGAGGGAGGGAGGAAGTAATGAAGCCGTGCTCCCGCATCCCTCATTACCGCGGCTGGAGCCTCGATCATTCTTTCTTCCTCCATTCTCTGCCCAGCCGTCGGGATTCAAGAGGGGGGGCCCGGGATAGCGGGAGGGCCCCCCCAAATCATGAGAATCCCGACGAAAACGGGACGGTTGGGGGGTATGCACTATGCACATTTTGTTGTGTTATAATATAAGTTATAATCATACTGCAATGCACTGCAATGGTTCCAGTGCATTGGGATCCATCATAATAATGAAAGTCGAGCTTAGCACTGCTGGTCAATGCGCACGTTACTCCCATGATACAAATTAAGGGTGATGAGGAAATGTGTTGCAATGTGTCGGTTACCAGAAGCCACTAATTTTGAAATGCCACATTTTTTCTTTTTTCAAGTCTTTATGGCCAACCACTGTGCATACAGTTCTCAGTATTACCCCTTTCTTTGTCCTTATGCTAAATAGCTTGAACAGCACATCTTGAAACCCCAGTCTGCTGAAGTGAAGAACTACCTTGGCCCACATGCAATTCACTTTTTCTCCTAAGTTTTCTCCTAGGTGATCATTTTTCCATCTTCTCTAAAATATAACTGTTCAGCATTTCAAAAAAGTACCAAAAGTAGTAGAAAAAGTACTATCAAATTAATTTTGTGTATTTTCTTGCTTCATGTGCGTTTATTATTTATTGTATTTATAAATTGCCAACATATTACGCAGCGCTGGACATTAGTTTAGGTTACAGACAATATTTAGGGTGACATACAGCAATACGACAATACAGGAAAGCAAGAAAAACCAAATCATGCAGCACATATGAGTACAAGGTAATGCTTAGTCAGTCACTGGATGGGAGCATGGAGATTAGGCAAGTTGAGTTCACTCAAATGCATAGCATGGGTTCACAGTAATGGAGGTGCATGATCAGGTAGGACACAAAAGGAGGAGGACCCTGCCCGAAGGCCTACAATCTAGAGGGAGAGGTAGGGACACGAAAGGTAGGGACCAAAGTTCAGCTGCGGGTTTAGAGCACTTGTGAGGGGTGGTAGGCCAGAGAAAAAAGCTGAGTTTTGAGGGCCTTCTTGAAGATGTTGACGGAGGGCTGCCCTAATGGGTGGAGGTAGGAAGTTCCATAGTGTTGGTGCAGCTCTTGAGAAGTCCTGGAGGCGTGCATGGGACTGGGTGATGTGGGGGGTGGTCAGGTGAAGTTCATTGGAGGAGCGGAGTGAGCGGCTAGGTGTGTATCTTTGAGTGAGATCGGAATTGTAGGTTGGACAGGTTTTATGGACAGATTTGTAAGTCAGGCACAGTATCTTGAATCTGATTCTGGACTGGATAGGAAGCAAGTGGAGGGATTCACAGAGGGGAGCCGCCATAGTGGAGCAATGGGAGGAGTGGATAATTCTGGCTGTCGCATTCATGATGGACTGCAGCGGGGCAATTCGAGTCATAGGGAGACCAGACAGAAGGGTATTGCAGTCGTCAAGGCAGGAAATTAAGAGGGCATGGATGAGGAGTTTGGTGGTGGCAGAGGTCAGCAAAGGGCGGATCTTGCAGATGTTACGGAGGTGGAAGTTACAGGACTTTGTGAGGTTTTGGATGTGGGGAGTGAAGGAAAGTGCGGAGTCCAGGGTGACACCCAGACAGCGGGCTTGAGAGGTAGGGCGAATGGTAGTGTGGTTAAAAGTGATATGCACATCTGGGAAGTTTAGCCATGGACGGGGTGGGAAGCTCATAAATTCCGTTTTGTCTAGATTTAGTTTCAGGAACCTAGCGGACATCCAGGAGGAGATGGCTGATAGGCAGGAGGAGACCTTGTCCATGGTAGTGGTGGATATATCAGGGGTGTGGAGGTAGATCTGGCAGTCATCTGCATACAGATGATAGTTAAAACCCATGGAGGAGATAACCTTGCCAATGGAGGATGTGTATAGGGAGAACAGTAGGGGGCCAAGGACCGAGCCTTGGGGGACTCCCACTGAGAGGTGGTTAGGGGTGGATGAGGACTCATTGAAGGAGGTCATGAAGGAGCAGTTGGAGAGGTAGGATGAAAGCCAGGTCAGGGCAAGGTCATGAATGCCCATGGACTAGAGGGACTGGAGGAGTAGGGGATGGTCTACTGTGTCAAAAGCTGCTGAAAGGTCAAGGAGGAGAAGAATGGAGTATTTACCTTCAGCTTTAGCTAAAGCAAGGTCATTGACCACCTTGATGAGACCTGTGTCGGTTGAGTGGGCAGGCCGAAATCCAGATTGCAGTGGGTCTAGCAGTGAGTTGGCATTGAGGTACTGGGCCAGGCATTTGTGAACCAGACGCTCAAGGAGTTTTGAGGCAAATGGGAGGAGGGAGATAGGGCGGTAGTTGGAGGGCAGTGAGGGATCGAGGGAGGGTTTCTTGAGCAGGGGTAGTTAAAGTGACCTGCTTGAAGTCTGAGGAGGGGAAGGTGCCTGTGGATAGGGAGAGGTTAAACAGGGTAGTGAGGACTGGGGCCAAATCCATGAAGTGAGGCTGGAGTAAATCAGAAGGGATGGGGGGGGGGGGGGGGGGGGTAGTGGTATGGGAAATCTGCAGAAGGTGGTTGACTTCCTCAATGGTAGTAGGAGTGAAGGAGGTGAGGGGAGGAGAGGGTGGAGGAGGGTTTAAAGGAAGGATATGGTGGTGGAGGGTTCAAGGAGCATTTTATTGACAAGGTGTGAACATTTCAACTAGGAAAAAACTAAGGAGAAAAAGTGAATTGCATATGTGGTGTCTTGTTTCTTGGGTCAGTTTATAAGAGGCTTGTGACATGAAACTGCGGTCCACAACCTTACCTTGGTAGCAGAGTTTGGCTGTTCCTCACTACACAGCTGTTTTTGTTTTAGTTAATCACTGTGAATCGACCCAGATGTGAAAATGATATTAAATGGTTAATCATCATACACTTTACTATAATTCTATGAAATCCATGATTTGCAAGTGCATTTATAAGAACTGATGCTGTGTTGAATGCAAGGGGTAGTTGTAATCTGTAAGAAAAAACGTGGGGGATACATATCTCGGGGGGGGGGGGGGAGCCTCTTAATGAGGCTTCCCCCGCCCTTCTGAGCCTCAGAGATCCAGCGGGTCTGGATGGGGGGAACCTTAATAGGATCCAGAGGCTTCCCCCTTAGTATTCCCCGGGGGGAGGGGGTGTTATTCTTCTTACAGATTTCCTTTAACTTCCTTTACGACCGAGTCACTCTGATGGGCGTGACCACGGTGGCAGTCCCAGGACCGCCTAATGCCACTTGGCGTCAAGTCCTGGGGTGGGGATTTGCAGGAGATCGTGCACGCCGATGCGTGTGCATCTCCGCATGAATGATGGAGCTCCACTCCGCTATCAACGCCCCAGCTAGGAGACGGCGAAACCGCCATCTATTTACTTAGTACAGAGCTGCGATCTAAGGCAGCGCCGTACTGGGGACAGCCGTGTAACACGAAGGCACTGCAGTGATCGGCTGTCATAGGCTGAAGCCTATGACAGCTGATCACGGTGATTATCTGGCGGGGGGAGGAAGGGCTGGGAAATAAATAGTAAAAAAAATAGCTCAATTTATTTATAAAACAATAAAATAAATATTTCTATTAGAAAAAAATAAACACAGGGAAGTGATATCAGACCCCACCAACAGAGAGCTCTGTTGGTGGGGAGAAAAGGGGGGGTCACTTGTGTGCTGTGTTGTGTGGCCCTGCAGTGAGCCCTTAAAGCTGTAGTGGTCTTTTTTTGTAAAAAAAAATGCCTGGTCACTAGGGGGGTTTAAGCCCAGGGCCCTCAAGAAGTTAATACTGAAAACCCTTTGCACATTATTTTAAATTGATAAGAATAAAAAATATAGAATTTATATGTGAAAGCATTCTTGCTTTACAGCATTTTTTCACAACTGTCTAAAATTATACAACAATAACAAGCGATTTACACTATACTGGCTGTGTAGCACTTTCAGACACAGCTTGATGTCGTAGTTTTGATGCTTTAATATCTAAATACCTACAACTTGTCTGTGTTGTAGCTGCTCCTTCCAAGCCTATTATAGATGTCACTCATGTTTCTGGTCGGTATTTCAAGAATGAGATGCTACTAAACTGCTCTACATCTGGTGGCAAACCAAATCCCAAAATCACCTGGCTGCTTGGTCATACTGAGGTCTCTGGTGAGTATGTGAGATGTCTACACTTACAGGCTCAGTTACAGTTAACTGGTCCTCTTCAGGAATTTCAAAGCCACTGTCAGAGCGCTTTCTGTCAATCTTGCTGCTATATTTATTTTCTTTTAAAGGTAAACTTTGGTGGATTAATATGGAGCTGCCTTCCTTCTTATCATATAAACATACAGCTGCCTGGCTGTCATGATGATCTTTTGGTTGCAGTACTTTTTGAGGCATACCTGGAACAAGCATACTCAGAACACCTAATGGTGGACTTAGAACACCTAATGTCTACACTCATTCTGGGTCACTCTGGAATCATTACTCTAGGCAGAGGATCAACACAACAGACAGACAACACTTTTCTTTTCTACAGCAAACCTCAACTCACTTCAGGTGTGATACTTACCTTAGTAGAGGTAAAGCTTTGGATAGCATTGAGCCTTCCTGTTCGGCCTGTCGTTCCAGCGTTTTCCTCTGGAGTAGCTATTATTGAATAGCTCTTTAGAACAACTTGTTTCCCAAAGTAGTTCTGAGGACAAGTGCATTCCCACTGTGCATGCATGGACCAGACTTGCACATGCGCAGCAGTAATGCGCTTGTCCTTGGAACAGCTTGGGGATGCAACTGCGAGTAGTTCCAAAGAGATATTGTGACTCTGGGCGGGTTAAATAGCTACATCAGGGGTCAACGGGCTAAAACGATGGGCCAGACGGAGGAACGGGAACGTTTTATGCTATCCATGGCCAACCCTCTACTTAAAGCGTACCTGGAGGGAAAAATAGTGCCCCTAGTGGGTACTTACCTCAGGAGGGGGAAGCTTCTGGATCCTAATGAGCCTTCCTCATCCTCTTCACTAGAGGGTATCCAACGCTGGCTCCCCCGAAAACCCCTTGTCGCTTCTTGTCAGGAGCCTCTTGCAGGTGCAGTGTCAGCTTCCTCTTGGGATCCAACAGAAATAGCTGAGCCCAATCGGGTTCCTCTACTGTGCAGGTGCGAGCCACCTGCACCTGTGGAATAGAGTGGACCCAATTGGACTTGGCTATTACCTCCGGAGTCCGAGCGGTGAGCAGCTAGTATACCTGCGCACACTTGAGACAAGTACCACTGGATGTTGTTATTTTTTTGGCTACTCTGGGGAAACCAGCACTGGATCAGGGCTGCTAAGGTGGATAGGGAAAGCCTCATTAATTTCCAGAGGCATCACCATCCCGAGGTAAGTATCTGATTTTCAAATTCCACAAAGTTGCGAGTTTACTTTAACCTCCTGGGCGTTACGCACGCCGGAGGGTTTGCAGCCGACAGTCCCCCATTATAATTTTAAGTGATCGTGTAGTTGTAATATCTTCAGCTAGCACTAGGCTAGCTAGCAATGGTGGCCGGCATCCCCCTGATTACTTCTGATCCCCCCGATCGCCGCTAAATACATTACCCCCTCTGGATCCAGCGATCGGCACAGTCTCCCCGGACAGCTCCGCTCTTCTCTATGGGGAGGATCGAACATGACGTCATGACGTCGGCGACGTCATGACGTCATGCGCAGACCCGATCCTCCCAATAGAGAGGACCGAAGATGTGCAGGGCGGCTGCGCCATCGCTGGATCCATTAGGGGTAATGTATTTAGCGGCGATTGGGGGGATCAGAAGTAATCAGGGGATACCGGCCACCATTGCTAGCTAGCCTAGTGCTAGCTGAAGATATTACAACTACACGATCACTTAAAATTATAATGGGGGACTCCTGGGGACAGCCGGCGGTATGCCCGACACAGTGTCGGGCATACTGCTAAGGAGGTTAAAGCGGACCCAAACCAAACATTTTTTTAATTAAAAATATTTAGTTGCACCACTCTGACACATACAAAGACAAATAAACACTCCTTCAAACCTATGATCATTTCAGTGCATGCTTTGCACCCTTCTCTTTTCATAGCTAGGGTTATACTGGGGGCAGCCATTACCAATTCCTCCATTGCCGGACACCATCTACTCCACCAGTTTGCCGGAAAAATGCTGGCAATTTGAAAGGAAGGGAGGGATTCCTCCAATAAATGTAAAATATTTTATATTTGTCATGCATCTGAAAAAAGGCTGCTATTATTATAATTTAGAAAATAGATTTTATTTCTGAAATCTTGTATTTTTAATTTGGGTCCACTTTAAGTAAATATCAAACCTGAAGTGAGTTTCCTCACTTCACGTTTGCTTTAAATAAGGTAATCAATGACTCCTTACATATTTCTTTTACTTCAGTTTTTTGGTTATTATATCAAATCAATTTGAATTTAGAGAGATATTTTAAAACCACAGAAAATGTCACCGTTTGTTGTGAAATGTCATCATGTCCTGCGGAAACCTGTTGAAAATTCCATGTATAACGTGTAACGTAAACTGCAAAGTTTCCTTGAAAGAAGAGGAAGTAACTGGTGTGTCCACAAGCAGTCCTGTGTAGGGAAAACACAGAGTTATGGCTTCGGTCTTCAGAACAGGAATTAATACAACACAACTTTTAAAATTACACCAGAAAAAAAAATGTTTTTACATGCTTCCAGTCAGTAGTAATTTTATTTTATCTTCAGACAGTCAAACTAAAAATTATGGTTTGGTAGAGTAAAATGAGGTACAATTCAAGTAAAGTTTAAGGTATATTTATAATTTCACAAACAAACCTTTTTTTTCACTCAGCCATAATTACAAGGCATATGTGTACACGACAGAAAATAGAAGAGAAGTGAATCTAGATGGGTGCTCCTCTGATCTGTTCCATTTAGAGAGTATTCAATCAGGAACTGGAGTCGGCACATGGCAGGCTATTGGTACACTGCTTTGGGAATAGCATAAATTAATGAAAGCAAATAATAATCGTAATCTATTGAGTTTTAACATGACTAAGATGTTAGCTGCAGCTTGCCTTTTCTACAAGACTTGGTTGTAGACTTTAAAACTTTAGCATCCAAAGCAGGGCCGGGCCGAGGCATAGGCTGGAGAGGCTCCAGCCTCAGGGCGCAGTGTAGGAGGGGGCGCACAATTCATTCAGCTGTCATTCCTAATCGTGTATGAAGCAGAAAGAAATAAGAAAAGGGGATACATAGCAGTGACTGCATGCCAGATAACTAGATATTAAGGTGTTGGGGAGGTTGTAGGCCCTGTGGCCCTCTTAGTCTAACAGCAATCAGTGAGTGACAGCTGGGGTGGGAGGGGTGGAGGGGCGCACTTTGGTGTCTCAGCCTTGGGTGCTGGAGGACCTTGTCCCTGCTCTGATCCAAAGACACTCAGGGGTGTCACCTAATGGATGAGTGGTTCAAGTGTTTATTCCAGCATTCATCCACGGTATCTGGCTTTCTGGCAGTTGAAATGTTTGAGTTTCATATCTGTGGGAAATATAGAGGGACGTGTTAAGGTTTCAGCTCCACAGATCACCCCTTTATGATTACCATATTTATTATGAAGCAATCTGTTTACAGTGACTTTGACCACCTACCATTATTACTCTAAAGTGTTGACCTGTAAATCCACTAAACTAAATGAAGCATTGGATTGCATGTGAGCCTCAACTGTCTTCTACTGAGATTGGGGTTCGCTACTTTTTAAAAGCCAATCTATGCCAAACACAGTGTCTGAAAAAAGCACCTAATTCTCCACTCTACTTGACTGAAGTTAGAGTTCTTCAGTTGTAAAGTAGCAAAAGCTATATAGCCATCCATGAGATGGCATACAGACTTTTTGCCACTTTATAAATCCAGCAATTGGGCAGAACTGGATCTTCCGATCGCAAAGCATCAGTTGTGCAGAATGGCAATGCCTTATAAAACTGTTGGTTATTTAAAGAGAAACTCCGACCAAGAATTGAACTTTATCCCAATCAGTAGCTGATACCCCCTTTTCCATGAGAAATCTATTCCTTTTCACAAACAGACCATCAGGGGGCGCTGTATGACTGATATTGTGGTGAAACTCCTCCCACAAGAAGCTCTGAGTACCAAGGTACTTCTGGCAGTTTCCTGTCTGTGAACCCTGTTACATTGTGGGAAATAGCTGTTTACAGCTGTTTCCAACTGCCAAAACAGCAAGCAGCAGCTACATCACTTGCCAGCAGTAAAAATGTCACCATGTAATAAATGTCAGAATATAAATCAGGGATTTAAAATATTTTACAATGGGCAAACACTGACTAAATCATTTATACATAATTATTGTAAAAATGAAGCACTTTTTCTATTACAATATTTTCACTGGAGTTCCTCTTTAAGCTACTTACCACTTTTATAAATATGTTGATTGCAAATCTCCAGAAAAGTGCAGTTATTTCTGTAGATTTAATGTCACTTCTTGGCGATCTGCAGATCCTCACCATTATAAATAGGCCACTTAGTGCGCACTTGACTTCTCTTATTATAAGTTACGTTGTGTGCCCACTTTATGAACATCTCTTGTGTTTTGCAGGTAATAATAAAGTGACATTTGAAGGGACTGGTAAAAAAAGCACACTGAGCAGCACTCTCCGGGTCAAGTCTTTTACCTGCAGGTCAACAGTCAGTTGTATTGTGAGACATAGAAGTCTGTCTAGTGGAAACTATTCCACCACATTCCATTTCAGCAGCTTATGTGAGTGTTACATGAACAGAAATCATCACCAAAGGCAGAATTACATGATTATTATTATTATAGATTACATAACCAATCTACCTTTCATGCTCTGCACCATAGCACCAAATTTTCGAATCAGCTGATTTTTGGGCGCGCGGATCTGAGAGCCAAACGCCGAAACTGGGCAACGTCATAGCAGCAGTGCTATGATGCGCACCCCGCGTAGCGGTAATTTGGGGCTCTGGTGGCTGCCAGTCCCCAAATTACATCTTCCTCCGAGTTGTGACAACTCGGAGAGGGAATAGTATTTAACGCTACCTCGGAGTTTAGCGGCAGCAGGGAGAGCCGTCATTCAGCTCTCCCCGCACCGAACTGAGTGGTGCCGATATGACATGCAACCCCAAATTCTGGTGGCAATAATTGTTCTAGCGCTCATCCTATGCACCATATTATCCAACATCCATGGTTTCTGTTGGGCCTATGACCAGGGCCGGTTTAAGCCACATGGGGGCCCCGGGGCAAAAGTAACTTGGGGGCCCCCTACCCCACCCCCCTCCAAGCAAAGTCAGCCCCTGAGCCGGCTGCTGCCCCTCGTAATCTTCCATTGACTGCTCCCATGACCCCGGCACATTGTGTAGCTCAGCTGCCTTGTAATAACTCGCTTGTCCCAGCTGCTCCACCCTGTGCTTCGTCTTCAGCCCCGCTGCCTGCCTCTTCTCCATTTGGCATGTCTTATGTGTAAATATAACATGTGCCAGGCAGTGTTGCCATCTCATCTGTTTACATACTAGAGATGGCCCGAACGGTTCGCCAGCGAACGGTTCCCGGCACACTTCCGTGGTTCGCGTTTGCAGAGAATCGCAAACTTTTCCGGAAATTCGATTAGTAATGCATCATTAGGGTCAACTTTGACCCTCTACATTGCAGTCAGCAGGCACATTGTAGCCAATCAGGCTACACTCCCTCCTGGAGGCCCTCCCCCCCTCTAAAAGGCAGGCAGCGTCAGCCTTTTCACTCACTCGTGTGCCTGCAGTAATTAGAGAAGGGAGAGCTGCTGCAGACTCTCATAGGGCAAGCTTAGTTAGGCTCTTGTAGGTTAAAAAAGCACCCCTCAACAGCTCTTTTGAGAGCTAATCTTGTTCTTGTGATCTATTTTTTTTTTTTTTGGCCCACTTGCATTATATACAGCCCTGTCAGTCAGTTGCAGCTGGCCTTTGGTGTAATTCCTACTGTGCCACTGCCAGGCCCAGCACATTCAGTGACTACCTGTGTGTGTGTGACAGGCAGCTGCAGATTTGTAATCCCATCCCAATCACTGCACCTGTTCACTGTTCAGTGCACCTACCTACCTACGTGAGCGCACACATTGTTAATACCACCAGTCATTGCACCTGCTCATGGCGGTACCTGTGTGTGTGTGTGACAGGTGCACATTTTTAATACCAATCACTGCATATACCTACCTGTTGTGTTCAGTGCACCAACCTATGTACGTGAGCGCACGCTGTGTGATATTTAATACCATCAGTTACTGTACCTGTTCACGGTACGTGTGTGTGACAGGTGCACATTTGTAATACACATCACTGCATATACCTACCTGTTGTGTTCAGTGCAACCACCTACCTACGTGAGTGTGATATACCACTCCGTGCATACCTGTTAACTGCACCTGTGTGACTGCACATTGTATTAGTCAAGTCAGTGCATACCTTTCACTTCATCTCCACCAATATGGACAAAACAAAAGGCAGAGACAGAGGCAGGCCACCTGGAAGGTCTGTTCGAGGTCGCGCTGTCGTGATTTCGTGTGGCCCTCGACCAAAGTACAGTGTTCAGAAGAAGGCACGTGCCATCAGCCACCAATATTGTCAGGACGTAGTGGACTATTTAACACAGAACACCTCATCTTTCTCAGCTTCCGCATATCTTCCTCCTCCTGCTCTGATTCTGGCACCCCACTTAACACTCAGTTGGCTGCCACCACCAAAGTGCCATCACCCCAGGGCTCAGCGGTGTGGACATTTTTTTGTGTGTCTGCCTCAGATGAGAGCAATGCCATCTGTACTCTCTGCCACTGAAAATTGAGCCGTGGAAAGACCAAGACCCACGTAGGGATAACTACCTTACGAAGGCACATGATTACAAAGCACAAACTGCAATGGGATGACCACCTGAGGAAAAGCAGCACACAAAAGCAAAGCCACACACTGCAGTGGAAGATACCAGGTCGCAATTTTTTCTCAAAAAGGGCGATATCTAAACTGTACCGTGATGTTGAAAGGCAAGTGGTGACATCTCTGGCAAACAGCGTTGGGTCAAGGGTCTATCTGACCACGGATGCCTGGTCTGCAAAGCACGCTCAGGCCTGCCCGAAGACTAAGTCAGTCCCCACACACAGCATCTCTGCCTGCACGCCGTGTGACTGCCTGCCCCAAGACTAAGTCGCTCCCCACACAGCATCTCTGCCCGCAGGCCGGTTGACTGCCTTCTCCACCACCACCAACAGGGTCCAGGACTCCAGGTGGATTCCTGAATTTTTAAGGCTGCTGCTAGCAGCGGCCGCTATAATAATTTTTCTGGTGCATGTACATGCCTGGCTAATTTTTCTGGCTGCACTGCAGCTGCAACAACAAAACAAAAGGCATGTACATGTGCCAATTCCCCTTCGTGATCATTACCTTGCCGCGGTGAAGGGGCTTGCGTATCACAATGAAGCAATGACCGCCGGCACACCCACAATAATAAGGTCGTTGCTTCATTGTGGATAGACCAAATTTGATCAGCTGGACAGTCACTGTTCTGTCATTCAGCTACCTCAGCCCAGCGACCATATGGGCTGGAAAGCCGCCATCACCTGCACTCTCGTCATGGTGCGCACCAGTCCAGCACGGCCGTCTCTACACAAACAGCTGTTTGCAGTCACTGCATACCTTTCACTGCATCTTTGACTGCACATTGTATTATACCTGCCAGTCAGTGCACTTGAATGGATGGCAGACTTGCCCTCCATAACAGGATTTACAGTTCATTCATCTCATATACAGCAGGGCCTCGAAAGTCCTCCTGTATTGTTATTTTTGGTCACTACCTCCGGACGTGCATGCCATGCCTGCTGCCTTCCTTGGATGTGTGGTAGCCGTTCCTGCTCCTTTGCCCACAGCGTACCTGCTGCCTTCCTTGGGTGTGTGGTGGTAGCCGTTCCTGCTCCTTTGCCCATAGCGTGCCTGCTGCCTTCCTTGGATGTGTGGTGGTGGTAGCCGTTTCTTAGGCTCCCACTCCGGACCGGAATCGAACCAGGATTCCCCGGCCATTACCCGTGGTCACCATGGTACTGAGAAAGTACCATCGAAAGTTTCCCACAGTTGAATGAATGGCGGGCTTGCCCTCCATAACACATTCTTGGCAAATGCTTTCGATTTGGTTCGTCTTGCGCTGGGTCAAGTGTCCATCTGAACACAGATGCCTGGTCTGCAAAGCACGGTCAGGGCAGGTACATTAGTTATACAGCAAATGGGTCCTTACTTCGATGTGTGGTGGTGGTAGCCGGTTCTCAGGCTCCCACTCCGGACCGGAATCGAACCCTGATTCCCCGGCCATTGCCATGGTCACAATGGCAGACTTGCGCTCCATAACAGATTCTCATTACAGGTACTGAACAGCCAGCAGAAAATGTAATTTAAAAAAAATAGGTGTAAGCTTTAACAATGGTAGAGAAAGAACCATCGAAAGTTGATAAGGCAGTCAGACATTACCTGATATCACTGAGGAAGAGCAATCTCGCCATGGTGCGCACCAGTCCAGCACGGCCGTCACAACACAAACAGCTGTTTGCAGTGTGTTACACAGTGAGTTTGATGTGTCAGTGTGAAGCAGTACTCTAATTATACTTCCTGATTGATGTATACACATGCAAGATGTTTTAAAGCACCTTAGGCCTGCAATTTAGCATTCAATGTGATTTCTGCCCTTAAAACGCTGCTTTGCGTCAAATCCAGATTTTTCCCTGGGACTTTTGGCGTCTATCCCACTCATCCATGCAAAAACTCAGATGTTAGACCCCTTGAAACATCTTTTTCATCACTTTTCTGGCCAGCATAAGTGTTTGTAGTTTTCAAAGTTCGCCTCCCCATTGAAGTCAAGTTCGCGCAAACCAAACTTTTGCAGAAGTTCATGTTCGCGGTTCGCAAAACGAAAATTGGAGGTTCGGGCCATCTCCATTAAATACAGACACATATGATTTATACAGGTCTTGTGGCTAGTTAGATGCAGTTTAGGCACTGATTGTGTGCAAGTTGCCTCGGAAGCTGCATAACTTAAATGTGTCAGTATTTAAAGAGACACTGAAGCGAAAAAAAATATATGATATAATGAATTGGTTGTGTACTATGAATAATTACTAGAAGATTAGCAGCAAAGAAAATATTCTCATACTTTTATTTTCAGGTATATAGTGTTTTTTCTAACATTGCATCATCCTATAATATGTTCAGATTACACAACACTCAGCATTCAAAATGAGTCTTTCAGAGCAGTCTGTGAAGTAATGAACTCTCCTCTAGCAGAGGAAAAGTAAACAGTTCAATTACAGTTGAGATAATAAAAGTCAGATAACAGCCCTCTCCACGACTAACTTAGTCGGAGAGCTTAATAGCTTTTTTGCATAGAGATAACAACTGGAGTTTCTCAACTCTTCCTGTACTGGAAACAATTAGACTGATGTATCTGATCTTAATGTTTTTTTTCTTAAGGCCCATACACACGTCGGATTTTAGCGAACGACCCGTCGTTTGAACGTTCCGTCGTTCGGACGTTTTCGCGTCAAATCCGACGTGTGTACAGACTATCGTTCGGGTGATAAGACTGGTTACCAACGATCCGCCGGGCGTATCGCTGGTAACCAGTCTTATCACCCGAACGATAGTCTGTACACACGTCGGATTTGACGCAAAAACGTCCGAACGACGGAACGTTCAAACGACGAGTCGTTCGCTAAAATCCGACGTGTGTATGGGCCTTAAGCTGTACTACACATACAAATCATAATATCATCATTTTTTTTCGCTTCAGTGTCTCTTTAAAGAGATGATTTGGAAACCCTGGTGCCAGGTCATAGAGAAGAGGCAGGTAGCAAGCTGAAGAGGGAGCACAGGATGAAGCTGTTTCAGGGACAGGTGACTTAATACAAGTCAGCTGGGATGTAATTACAATACATCAGGCCCCTCTAAAGAAATCTGTCAATGGGGACCACCTGCATACACACACACACACACACACACACACACACACACACACACACACACACACACACACACACACACACACACACACACACACACACACACACACACTCTTTGTAACATGATAAATGCAGAGCGGAGGGTAGTTATACTTTACCTGGTCCTGTTATGATACATATCTCCTTCACTTCCTAAGCAGTAGCATGAGCTTTACAGCCAGCCAGCCAATCACCATGTGGGGAGTGAAGCCACATGGTGATTGGCTGGCGGCACAGCACATGCAACTGAAGAGGAAGTGAAGGAGCTGTGTATCATAACAGGTTAAAGTATAATTATGATCTGCTCTGCGTTTATTATGTACAGACGAACCCCCTCCTCCTAGCTGCAACCCACCCTGCAGCCGGGCTGTACATGCGGGGACAAGGGTACAGTTGGGCAGACCACCTGGGGAGGTCCCAGCAGAGGTTCGGGCCCTAGGGCAATTACCCTCTTTGCCTCTATGGCAGCGCCGGCCCTGCCTATGACTCATCTGCCCTTCACAATCTGCACCATACTATCTAACACCTGTGGCTTCTGTCAGGGCCATCACCCATCTACCCTTAAAATTCTGCTCCATATTATCTAACATTATGGCTTCTGTCAGCAATATACCTTTCAGACTTTGCATCACGTTGCCTATTAGGGCCCTTTCAGACAGAAGCAGGAAAAAAGGCCGCCAGCGGCTAGTGGACAAAAAGTGCACCGCCATAGACTCTAATACAATTATTATTAATACAGTGAAAAAAGCAGAAAAAAGGGCGCCCGATACATACCGTTAACAACATTAGAACATTAAAGTTTTTGAAGTATGTTATCGTTTTAGAAGCTTTCAACATTTTAGTTTTTGGCATATAATTTTTTTGTATGTACAGATTTTACATTATCAAATATATTATCGTTTCTATGTGTGTTTCTGCAGAGCGAGTGGTTAGGTTTGGGCACCACTGGGGGGGGGGGCTGGGGGGGAGGGTTAGGGTTGGGCACCACTAACTAAGGCACAAACTTAGGGAAGTGGTTAGTTTTGGACACCACCACACCAGGGGAGGGTTCTGTGTGAGAGAAGGGTTGGGTTAAGCTGTACTGCTTAATTACGTTACGATTTTTAACGTTAATATATTTTTGTTATCAACTCCCGTTGTTAACGAGGTTTATCGTTATTGCGATTTTGTTAACTACCGTGCCATTTCATTATCCAGCCGTGCCTGGCGCCCTTTTTTCATACACGCCTTTCACACTGAGCAAGTGGAGTAAGGGCCCTTTTCCACTAGCAATCGCAATCACAAATCACAAACGCCAGCGATTGCGATTTTTCATTAATTTTGTTATGCTATTGCGATTTGCGATTTTCATTTGCATTGCATTTATCCCTTTGGAAAGCGCTCCAGAAAGCGATTGCGATTTGCGATTTACAAATCAAATCACTATAGTGGAAAATACTTTATTCAAAACACCTGAGTTTAAATTACAACACTTTAATAAGTGCCCCAGCAAATGTACACTATACAAATCCAACCAAAAAGAAAAGATCATTTGCATGGAGATCATAATAAATCAGCTACAGATAGCCACTTGCAAATTAGATACAAAATTTGATTGATGCACCAGTAACAAAAAAATGCTAAAAACACGTAAAAATGACAAAAAGACTCATGGGGAGCATTTACACACTTGACATCAGTCACAAATTACGCACGCACGCACACACACACACCCTACCTCCCAAAACAAGAATTCCTTGTCCTAGATATCTATACTTAAAGAGACACTGAAGCGAAAAAAAAACTATGATATTATGATTTGTATGTGTAGTACAGCTAAGAAATAAAACATTAAGATCAGATACATCAGTTTAATTATTTCTAGTACAGGAAGAGTTAAGAAACTCCAGTTGTTATCTCTATACAAAAAAGCCATTATCTCTACGACTTTCAAAGTCGTGGAGAGGGCTGTTTTCTGACTTTTATTATCTCATCTGTTAGTTAACTATTTACTTTTCCTCTGGCAGAGGAGAGGTCATTAGTTCACAGACTGCTCTGAAAGAATCATTTTGAATGCTGAGTGTTATGTAATCTGCACATATTAGAGAATGATGCAATGTTAGAAAAAACACTATATACCTGAAAATAAAAATATGAGAATATTTTCTTTGCTGCTAATCTTCTAGTAATTATTCATAGTACACAACCAATTCATTATATCATATATTTTTTTCGCTTCAGTGTCTCTTTAAAGAGAATCTGTACTCTACAATTCTTACAATAAAAAGCATACCATTCTATTCCTTATGTTCTCCTGTGCCCCTCTGTGCTGTTTCTGCCACTCCCTACTGCTATCCTGGTTTGTAATTAACAGTTTTAGGCAGTGTTTACAAACAAAAGACTGGCTTCTAACCAGAGTATCATAGGCTGAGAACTAGCTTACCGTGTGACTCATGCAGAGCTTGGAGGGAGTGTGTAAAGCTTCTGCCAATGACAAGCAGTGCTGCACATTCCACACATTTCAGCCTCAGCCCGACAGACACGACAGAGGAAAGGAGATAAGATTTATTACAGAGACAGTGCAACTAGAAAAGGTAATAGGAACTTATAGGACAGAAGAAATAAGGCTCAACATTTTGTTACAGAGTCTCTTTAAAGGGAGCCTGAAAGCATATGTTGGCTGCCATATTTCTTTTCTTTTAAACAGTACCAGTTGCCTGGCAGTCCTATTGATCTCTTTGGCTGCAGTAGTGTCTGAATCACACACCAGTAACATGCATGGAGCTTGTCTAGGCAGACTTCAGTCTGAGCACCTGATCTTCATGTTTGCCTACAGTTGAAGGTATTACAGGCAAAATACCAGCATTGTTTAAAAGGAAATAAATATGTCAGCCTCCATATTCCTCTTGCTTTAGGTGTGCTTTAACAAATGGCTTTAAAGGATACCCGAGGTGACATGTGACATGATGAGATAGACATGGGTATGTACAGTGCCTAGCACACACATAACTATGCTGTGTTCCTTTTTTTTCTTTCTCTTGCTGAAAGAGATAAGTATCAGGTATGTAAGTGGCTGACTCAGTCTTGACTCAGACAGGAAGTGACTACAGTGTGACCCTCACTGATAAGAAATTCCAACTATAAAACACTTTCCTAGCAGAAAATGGCTTCTGAGATCAAGAAAGAGATAAAAAGTGTGAATAGTTCATACATTTTAGCTCTGGCATACTTCAATGAAGGTGTCATTGAGCAAAAACAATAAAACAGTTAAAACTTAAAAAGTAGATTTAAACATAAAATAAAACTGTGGAATATCTTAAAAAGTCATTTTTAGGAGAAGGAAGATAGATACAATTGTTTATTTAATTAGTTTATTTTCGCCTCGGGTGTCCTTTCAAAGGTGTATAGTAATATAAGATCTCTAGCTCCTATTGCCACTCTGTTTATATTCAGGGCCTGACTGGGCCACCAGAGGGATGGGGAAACCTCCGGTCGGCCCTTCTGTAGGCACCTTTGGTGGGCCCATCTGTAGGCACAGAATTTAAATTCCATATGACATCCAACTTCCAAGACTCTGAACGAGTCTATTGTTATGCCTTTTCCCTCCAGTGTTCATGCCCAGCACCTAATTGGCCCGCCCGCAGTGATGTTGCAGCAGCAGGTGCGGCTCTATGCAACTCCGCCCACCCATGGTGCCATGCTGGGGTTGATGGGCACAATGTCTGCAGCCACTGCATCCCTACTGAGTGCGCCATGTGCTTATGTCACCACGTGATGACGTCAGTCGCAGTCTGAGTGTCTACCATCTATAAGAAGAGCTGAGCCTGTGCTACAAGGGTGGTGATCATTGGAAAGAGTGGAGAGAGAGCAAGTACAGCCTGGATGCTACAACTAGGCTCAGGGATTGGAGGGTGGAACTGGATCAATTCAGTCAAGAAGACAGAAGGAAGCACAAAGACAGTGTGACTGCCTGCTAGAGGAGAGTGACTGTTTCTGCATGCTGGTCAAGTTAGCAACTGGCAAGCAGCCAGCAGGAGGTTGGGAATGGGGTCATTGGGGTGATTCAAATTGAGGTGTGGAAAGCAGGCTGAAAAAGAAATGTGGTATAAGAGAAGTCAGCTGAAACTTAAAGGGAAGGTCAAGGTGCATAAAAAGCAATAATCTACTTACCTCATGCATCCTCCAGCCCTTTGCAAACGTCCTGTGCCCTCGCCGCAGCTTAGCTCCCTGCCAGTGGCCCGGGATCCCCTCCAGTACAAAATGCCTACTTGTGCTCCAGTGCGCGGCTCACGTAGTTGCGCTGACGTCATCCGGACTGTACTGCGCAGGTTCAGTCTGGATGATGACAGTGTGACTCCATAAGCTGCACACTGGAGCGCAAGTAGATGCCGACCTCGTGAGGTCAGCATCTGCACGGGAGGGGACCAGGAGCCACCGGAGCTGCGACGAGGGCACAGGACGGCCGCCAGGGGCTGGAGGAAGCCCCAGGTAAGTAGATTTTTGCTTTTTATGCTCCTCGGACCTTCCCTTTAAGCTGGGACTGAGCTGGGCCTATTAAGTTGAAATATTATAGTGCAAGTTTCCATTTCAGTTGTATAACTTGTATTAAGTGCAATATTGTGCATTAGAGGCATGTTACCATGATAGAGGATCAGCAGAGAGAGTGATGGTGGGTGCAGCAGGGCACTTTCTGTGGTATTATGGTAACATCATGCCTCTCTAGCACCAAATTGCACTTTTATACAATTGAAACAAAACTATTTGCACTTTGTTGATTGTAATAAAGCAATGCTAGCTTGCCACTGTTGTCTCTTATACCATATCACATTGTTCTTGAAACAGCCTGAGCAAGCTAATCAATTTGGAGGTAATAAAACCTGCCAGTAATTGATGTGCCGCTGCCATTGTAGTGGCGACACGATATACATTTATACATTATTTTTTGAGTCCTTAAAAAAAAAATAGTACAGCTGAGTCCCCTTTATCCAGAACTCAGGTACCCAGAAGTCTCAACTAACCGGCATGCCTGAGGTGGACAATGGGGACTGTACTTTTGTTATGTGCAGAGGTTTTGTGCAGCAGAAGCAACTTACCAATCCTCTGGCCTGGGTGCTGTCTTTTACACTTCTGCAGCTTCCAGTGGCTACCCTGTGTCCATGTACGGGCCCTGGCATGTTATGTGTGTGTGCTGTAAAAACAGAGCAGGAAATTTGGGTGCAGTCGGCCCCACCATAGGCCGTAACAGGAATTACAGCTATAGTGGCACTTAGTGAGTAATTTGGGCGCCATCAGAACACGGAGCACAAGTTACTACAAAAACAGTGTATTTCTGCCGCCAGCAATAGCTGGAAGCCAAATTACATCTTTCCCCCACTCTCCACGTGGACCTGGAGGGGGAATAGTAATTAATGAGGGTAAATGAAGATTGAAGGAAAGCTGGCACTGCTGCAAATATTCAATTTATTGCTTCAGATTTCAAAAAAGTGCAAAAAGTACAACAATGGTAAAAGCTGCACTTGATGGTGCACATACCAAGTGAGAAGAGGCATTGGTGGTGGTGGGTGCAGGGCACAGGATGCCTGATGCCGTTGCGCTAAACAGCGCTTCTATGGAGGCTACGTGCCAGCTTTCCTTCAATCTCCATTTACCCTCATCCATATTCTGCAGCTAGAGCATGCTGAAGAGGTTCTTGAATAAGGGGTGTGTTTGAAATTCATCTTTATCCACTGCATGTTTCATATATAAAGTTATGTATGCTATGCCGCTGTAGTGCCAACCTCCAGCTTTTTTCCTATTTGATAGTAATTTGATAGACAGTAATTAACGACGCCAGGACTTGTGCAGGAGCAGGATAAGCCGTATATCGGCTTTCCCCTGCGCCCAAATCTCTTTGCGTCTGTTTAATAGATACGCTGTTATGTGACCTGCTTTGGGTCACATGACATGCCAGCCTTGTTATTTCACTGACTGTCATTTTAGGAGTTTACAATTTAATCCTTACCATAGTCTAATGGCCTACCATATTATTGTATATTTATGTAACACTTTCATCTTCTGTAGTACTTTACAGACTACATAACTAGTGTACAAACTCCAAATCATGGGACCGTGGGCCCCAAGCTGACATTTCTCTGGTAGACCCTCAGTGCCCCAGTCCGATCCTATTTATATTGGTATGTATTTGTGTCACGGAAGATAAAGGAAACCTAAAGTGAAATAAAAGATGCCAATTTAACTTAAATGGGGCCAGCCCCCTAAAGTCCTCCTGGTCCCTCATCATTATTCTGCACCGCTCTTAAAGGCAGCAGTGCCCTTTTGACAGCTTTATGTGCTGCCCCAGGCTGTGTGCCTTCTGATCATTCTATGCAGTTTCAGACTATGGGTGCATGATTGATGAGGCACACGGTATGCATGCACAGAAGCCCTCAACTGGCCCAATCAGTCAGCTTTCAGAATGGCACTGCTACTGATGGAGCAGCTTGGAATCAGTGTGTGTGACCAGGAGGACTTCAGGGTGCTGGAAGAAGCCCCAGGTAAGTTAAACTGGGAACCTTATTGTCACTTTAGGTACCCTTTATGTGTAGGTATAAGTGTGGGTGCACATGGCTTCTTTCAAGCCCACCTGACATTTAGCTTTAAGGGGCCTATTTATAAAGGTGGTGATCTGTGGATCCGTATTTAGTCTGATAAGAGAAGATACTAAAGGATAGAGATGTCACTTTACCAACAAAGACAGTTCAAGCTATGGTCTTCCCAGTATTAACTAGCGATGGCTCGAACCTCCGATTTTAGGTTCGTGAACCTCGAACGCGAACCTCCGCAAAAAGTTTGGTTTGCGCGAACTTTTCGAACCGCAATAGACTTCAATGGCGAGGTGAACTTTGAAAACTAGAAACATTTATGCTGGCCACAAAATTGATGGAAAAGATGTTTCAAGGGTTCTTGCACCTGAGTTTTTGCATGGCGGAGTGGAATACATGCCAAAAGTCCCTGGGAAAAATCCGGATTTGACGCACAGCAGCATTTTAAGGCCAGAAATCACATTGCATGTTAAATTGGAGGCCTAAAGGGCTTTAAAACATCTTGCATGTGTGTACATCACTCAGGTAGTGTAATTAGTGTACTGCTTCACACTTACAGACCAAACTCACTGTGTAACGCACCGCAAACAGCTGTTTGTGTAGTGACGGCTGTGCTGGACTGGTGCGCACCATGGTCAGAGTGCAGGTTATAGCGGTTTTCAAGCCCATATGGTCGCCGGGCTGAGGTAGCTCAATGACAGAACAATGATATATTTAGCAACTAGGCTGCGCTGTCCACAACGGTCATACAATAACTATAACAAATTGTTTATCAGGTTGTATGGTCACAGTCAAGTTTTTTCTCCATACAATGTCCACAGGCTTCACTGGGATCGCTGTCACACTTTTCCAAAGGGTGATATCAATACAATTGCTGGACTGCACTCTCCAGTTCCTATAACAACACAAAATTGCACATAGCGTGACTCTGTTTACACATATTCACACCACCCGTGCTTCAGTGATCAAAGTGCAACACACGTGCCCGCACACTCCTTCTCTGAATCTGCTCACCGGATCTTTGCCACCTCAAACAACAGGTGGATCTAGCGTTTGTATGAATTCCACAAGGCACTTTCTTTCTTAAATCTTCATCTTTTCTTTAATGTAAAACATCCTCAATAAAACACATAAAAGCACAATAGTGTAATCCTGTTTAAAAGTTTTAGCCACAATGCCCGCGCACCAATGCGCACTCACATAATGCTTTCTTGGAAACTAGCACATCAAAGCCTTAACAGCAAGGTCTGCCCGGCACCTGAGTAGATGGATGAGCGGCGTCCCGACTCCCCGTCCCTCCGCGGCGAACCAGCTGCTTAAACGGCGCTTGAAACTCCCTCTCCGAGCTCATAGTACAATCCCGGTATGGTGACGTCAGATGCGCTGGACGTGGCTCCGCCCTACGCGTTTCGTCCAATCGGTCTCATCAGGGGCTGACGTCACCAGCGCGTCAACGTCCCTTTATACTAGTAGACCCCTCCTCCAGGCTGTGAATCTCCAGCCCATAGATATGGGCTTCGGCAAAATGGATACCGCTATATTGCGGTGCTTACTATTCCGTCGTAAGGCGGAAGCCCATACTCAGGCGGACATTGCTGTTTTACATCATTGCTTACAGTGGTACCATTACTGGATTATACTAAATAAAATTCAAATTAAAATGATCAAGTATAGTGCATATGTTATTCCTAGATATATCCGATAAATTCCCCTATCTCCATCTTGTGGTGAAATAAGGAACTCTGATCTCTATTTGATCTAAGCTCCAAAACATCTCCTGTGTGTTATTAAGCCAATGTGTACCCTAAAACCACTTACCCACATTCTTTATATTGTTATTGTTGTACCCCCCCCCTCCTCTTCCTCATCACTCCCCTCCCACAAATTACAAATCATTATTAATGTAGCAGTTTAAATCAAACTCAATGTTCAATCCTCCCGGGTGCATAGTTTTCAGGTTGTAAATCCACTTCCCCTCCGCCTTTGAAATCTCCCTATGAAATGACGTCAGCCCCTGATGAGACCGATTGGTCGAAACGCGTAGGGCGGAGCCACGTCCAGCGCGTCTGACGTCACCATACCGGGATTGTACTGTGAGCTCGGAGAGGGAGTTTCAAGCGCCGTTTAAGCAGCTGGTTCGCCGCGGAGGGACGGGGAGTCGGGACGCCGCTCATCCATCTACTCAGGTGCCGGGCAGACCTTGCTGTTAAGGCTTTGATGTGCTAGTTTCCAAGAAAGCATTATGTGAGTGCGCATTGGTGCACGGGCATTGTGGCTAAAACTTTTAAACAGGATTACACTATTGTGCTTTTATGTGTTTTATTGAGGATGTTTTACATTAAAGAAAAGATGAAGATTTAAGAAAGAAAGTGCCTTGTGGAATTCATACAAACGCTAGATCCACCTGTTGTTTGAGGTGGCAAAGATCCGGTGAGCAGATTCAGAGAAGGAGTGTGCGGGCACGTGTGTTGCACTTTGATCACTGAAGCACGGGTGGTGTGAATATGTGTAAACAGAGTCACGCTATGTGCAATTTTGTGTTGTTATAGGAACTGGAGAGCGCAGTCCAGCAATTGTATTGGAATGACAGAACAACAGTGACTGTCCAGCTGATCGAATTTGGTCTGTCCACAATGAAGCAACAACCTTATTTTCTTGGGTGTGCCCCCCAACACACTCATATAGCCGGTCATTGCTTCATTGTGATACACAAGCCCCTTCATCGTGGCAAGGTAACGATCACTAAGAGGAATTGACACACGTACATGCCTTTTGTTTTGTTGTTGCAGCCGCAGTGTAGCCAGAAACATTAGGCAGGCATGTACACGCACTAGAAAAATTATAGCCGGCCTTAAAAATTCAGGAATCCGCCTGGAGTCCTGGACCTTGTTGGTGGTGGTGGAGAAGGCAGTCAAGCGGCCTGCGGGCAGAGATGCTGTGTGGGGAGCGACTTAGTCTTGGGGCAGGCAGTCACACGGCATGCAGGCAGAGATGCTGTGTGTGAGGACTGACTTAGTCTTTCGGGCAGGCCTGATCGTGCTTTGCAGACCATGTGGTCAGATGGACCCTTGACCCAATGCTGTGTGCCAGAGATGACACCACTTGCCTTTCAACATCACGGTACTGTTTGGGTATCGCCTTTTTTGAGAAATAATTGCGGCCTGGTATCTTCCACTGCGGTGTGTGGCTTTGCTTTTGTGTGCTGCTTTTCCTCAGGTGGTCATCCCATTGCAGTTTGTGCTTTGTCATCATTTGCCTTCGTAAGGAAGTTGTCCCTACGCGGGTCTTGGTCTTTCCACGGCTCAATTTTTGGTGGCAGAGAGTACAGATGGCATTGCTCTCATCTGAGGCAGACACACAAAAAAATTTCCACACCACTGAGCCCTGTAGTGATGGCACTTTGGTGGTTTCGGCCAACTGAGTGTTAAGTGGGGTGCCAGAATCAGAGCAGGAGGAGGAAGATATGTCACGCTTCTGAAGAAGATGAGGTGTTCTGTGTTAAATAGTCAACTACATCCTGACAATCTTGGGGATTGATGGCACGCGCCTTCTGAACACTGTATTTTGGTCCAGGGCCGCACGAAACCACGACAGCATGACCTCGAACAGACCTGCCGGGTGGCCTGCCTCTGCCTGTTTTGCCCATATTGTGGGCATGAAGTGAAAGGTATGCACTGACTTGACTAATACAATGTGCAGTCACACATGTGCAGTTAACAGGTATGCAGTGACTGGTATCAATATAATGTGCAGCTGTCACCCACACAGGTACCGTGAACAGGTGCAGTGACTGACTGGTATATAACACTGCGTGCGCTCACGTAGGTAGGTAGGTGCACTGAACAGGTTGGTATGCAGTGATTGGTATTAAAAATGTGCAGCTGTCACACACACAGGTACCGTGAACAGGTGCAGTGACTGACTGGTATATAATATAACACTGCTTGCGGTCACGTAGGTAGGTGCACTACTGAACAGGTATGCAGGGATTGGTATTACAAATGTGCAGCAGTCACACACACAGGTAGTCACTGAATGTGCTGGGCCTGGCAGTGGCACAGTAGGAATTACCAAGGGGCCAAGGTCCAGCAGCTGTGACTGACTGACAGGGCTGTATATGCAACACAAGTGTCTGTGTGAGACACACACACACAAAAAAATCACAAGAACAACATTAGCTCTCAAAAGAGCTGTTGAGGATGAGGAGTGTTTTTTAGCAATAAGTATCAGCAAGAAGGAGCAACCTAACAAGCCTAACACAAGAGCCTAACTAAGCTTTCCCTATGTCAGCAGGTTCTCTCCCTTCTCTAATTACTGCAGCCACACGAGTGAGTGAAAAGGCTGACGCTGCCTGCGTTTTACAAGGGGGGGCTGATGTAGTATAGGGGGCGGGTCGAACTCGCATATAGTTCGCGGTTCACCGCGAACGCGAACCACCGAAGTTTGCACGAATAAGTTTGCGGTCGAACCGTTCGGGCCATCTCTAGTATTAACATATGGCTTTGAAGGTTGGACTAAAAATAAGGTCATAGTTAGAAAAATGTATGCTTTTCAACTGTGGGCATGAAGAAAGCTACTCAGAGTTCCCTGGGCTGCCTGAAGATCTAACCAATCAATATTTAAAGAAATAAGGCCAGAGTGTTCACTAGAAGGGTTGATACTACTATTAAAACTCAAATACTTTGGTCACATATTGAGAAAGCTGGATTCTTTGGAGAAATCCTTGAACTTTGAAAAATTGAGGAATTAAAGGACTACAGAGGCTAAGAATGATAAACAGCATATGAGCTTTGAATATGCCTATGCAATAGCTGAATGAAGTAGTGACTGACAAACACATCTGGCGTGTAAAAGTATATACAGATACGGCCACAAAGAGTTGGAGTCAACTAAACGATTAAGGAGGGAAGGGAGAGATCTGCAGATTGCAGAAAAAGTGCTGTTTTTCCAGATCAACATATTTGTAACCACTTTTTTAAGGAATACCTACTTTCCTACAGTTGTCCTCCCCCCCCCCCCCCCCCACACACACACACTTTAAAGGAAACCTAAACTGAGAAGGATTTGGTTTTTTCCTTTTAAAATAATTTCCAGTTGCCTGACTCTCCTGCTGATACTGTGTCTCTAATACTTTTAGCCACAGCCCCTGAACAAGCCTGCAGTTCAGGTGCTCTGACTGAAGTCAGACTGGATTAGCTGCATGCTTGTTTCATGTATGTGGTTCAGCCACAGAGATCAGCCGGACTGACAAGCAACTGGTATTGTTTGAAAGGAAACATCCATATCCCTCTCAGTTAAGGTTCCCTTTAAGGGTCGGTCCACACTAGACCCGGTTTGCGAATGCAATCTGTGGTCCAGGCTCCTGTTTTCAGAAAGTGGAATGCAAACGGATGCGTACTGCCCTTTTGCAGCAAACGTTTTTGATCCGTTTGTGTTCTTTTTTTAATTTTTTTTTATTCTTCCCCAAAAATGGATGTCTGTGGCTGAGAGGAGGTAGCAGCCAGGACGTGGGGTAGCAGACACAGTGGCGGGGAGCCCCCCCTCGCTCACCGAGGTCCCATCGCGCCAGCTCCCCCCAGCTATGTGCGGCAAAAGTATAGCGAGCAGGGAAGCACCTTACTTCCGCTGCTCGTCGTGACTTCCTCCAATGCTGCCCTCTAGTGGGCGGCATTGCCAGAAGTCACGTGGCAAGCAGAGGAAGAAAGGTAAACTTCCCCTCTTGCTCGCTCTTTACTTTTGCCGCAAATATCTGGAGGGGGAGTGGAGATGGGGGGACCCAGGTGAGAGAGGGGGGGTGACCCCCCTCCCTGCCGCTGTGCCCGTTACCCCCCATTCTGGCTGCTATCCCCTCAGGCTACCTGGGGGATACCTATTGGGGTGATGTGAAGGGAAGGAGCAGGCAGTAGGCAATGCTGACCTCTCTCTGTGTTGTGTGCAAGAATAGCCTGTGTAGAGGGAGATCCGTTTTTGCACTGCCCTTCACTACCCTCCGTGTATCCAGGAGTGATCAGGGTCCGTGAAAATCCAGCAAATCCGGACCCTGCATTCAATTTTTCAGCACGTATCCCCCGGATCGGCCGCAGATCCGTTTTCTAACAAGGTGAAGACAGCCTCTACTTTTAAACATTGTATCCATGGCTCCAGGTTTTGATATGGGCCCCAAAACAGAGCCACAGATATGTTTTTAAAACAAGTATAAACCGGCCCTTACTCTCCCCCCTATCCTGGTCACAATGGCTTAGTAGTTGCTAGGACTTTGCCCAAACTGCACCTTTTTTTTTAGTTTCAGTAAATACATAAATACTTTTCAATACTTTTTCTTGCATTCTAATATTTCTGCATATTAAACTGCAATTATTTGTACAGATGCAGTGACAGAATTCCAGGACTTACTGAGGAATCACCAGATGACTGAGCCATTACAATCTACAGGTAGGATTATTGCAATAAATTAATAAAATTGAATAACCAAACATGAATGTTGAACTTGATGTGAAAAGGTTGTTTTTAATAACAGTTGATGGGCCTTGCTCCCAGTGCTAATGTTACCCTAGACTTCTTCAGCCAAATTTCATACTATTGACCCTACCAAAATCAAAAAAGAAAACTGTGCTCCAATCGAAACAGCACACCAGTTAAAAGACAGGGGATCGCAGCAAATAACAAGTCACTCCATTCTCACTAAAACACTATCTCCACAGTCTGCCGCGCTTCTTTCCTCTCCACCAAGCAGAGATAACCCTGGAATAAAATTCAAAGAGCACACATGGTGCCAAGTATTGTATTGAAAGGTTCACACTATGCACCCCGTGCTGCACTCCTGGGGACGTATTGCCCTGCAGCCATGGCTAACGATCTGTGTAGTGTGGTTTGCAGAGGTGTGATTAAAGATCTGGACTTTTAACCGGAGTGTTTTATTACTACTCTAGCAGATCTAAAACTGTGGTCTAGGCTTCCCTCACAACCCTCCCCTCTCGCCCCTGTGACCGACACTGCATGTCAGCGTGCATGTGCTCTCACAGCCCACTCACACGTCAGCTCGCGCACAAGTCTGTCCCCCTGGCCCCGTCCTCCTCTTGTCCCAACAGCCGCCTGTGTGCCACACATGCGCATTAGTGCAAAAGCACGGGCACATGGACAGGAGGGGATGCAGAGACACAGGAGTTTTATACTATAGGATGCAGTGACACAAGCAGCCTGCTGATGAATGAATCCACAAAGGGGGGTGGGGGTGGGGGAGCTTGTGATCGATTCCCTTACGGTGGTGGCACCTCCCCCAGGAGTGCCGCACGAGGTGCATAGTGTAAACTTTTCAATACAATACTTGCCACTATGTGTGCTTTTTGAATTTTATTCCAGGGTTATCTCTGCTTGGTGGAGAGGAAAGAAGCGCGGTAGACTGTGGAAATACTATTGACTCTAGCAATATGTTTGTGTTTTCCACGCAGTGGGAAAGTCACATGAAATCTTGGGTTTTGTTTTGTCATCATATATAAAGCTCCAAAAGAAAAGGTTATCCTTATCATTAGTAACTCAACCAGATCTTTGCTTTGAAATGAAGAACGTATAAGTCTTAATGGACAGTATGATACAGGGCACTGTGGTTGGCTTGACAATTGCCTAGTTAATGGATATTGTGGTCACTGTTATTACTGCAAATGTAACTACAATTAAAAAATTGTTCAAGCTTTTAGCTTAGGGATTTCAGCTTCCCAACAAAGGTGTCAGCACTAGGCTGCATATGACAACATTTTACCGTAATTGTGTTTATCAAATGCAGAAAACACATGAGTAAAATGTTTGTGCAGTAATTAATGCTTTGCTTCTCTGAATCCTTGCATATGATGTTCTGTATTATTAAAGATGTCCTCTAGGCCTAAATAACTATCTGGAATCTTAGGAAGCCAAACAACTAATCATGGAATTTGAAATAGCCGCTAGTAGTATATCAGTAAGGGCTCTTTCACACTAAGACGTTGCGTTTCATGCAACGTTAAGGTCGCATAACGTGCCCCTAACACAACGCATGTTAGTATTGAAGTTGGACGTTATATAGAGCCGTGTTATGCATCTCTTGATGCGTCCGCGATGCATACTTTTTGACGCATACTATCGAACGAAAATGGCGCATGCGGCAAATTAAAAAAAAAAAACAGTACTGAGCATGTGCAAACATCCGAACGCAGCCAAATACGAGTATACCGCACAGCACGCTGCATTTTCATTGAACGTGCAGAATTATACTCCAACGCAACGTGGGCACTGTGAACAGCCCATTGATTTTTCATTGCTGTGAGTTCGGCTGCGTTACAGGCTGCTCTAACGTCCCACTGTGAAAGCAGCCTAATGTTACAAATATTCTACTATTTTGCAATGCTAATCCCAATAGTAAAATATTGTTGAATGATATGGATATTTTACAACAGTTAAACCTAACCCCTATTCTCACACAGAGCCTCTCCAGTGGCTTCACATGTCCTCCTCAACTCCACCCCTGCTGGTCGGGACCCTCTTCCATTTTTGGGTCCATACTCGCGTCTGTGTATGAGCACGGCTGTACTTTGCATGCAGGAGTTTAGCCCATGCCTGTGAAGTAGCACAAAGCTGCTCATGCACAGAGTAAAAAGCCATGCACAAGCCTACCCAACCCTACCCTGCACAGTACGTACATGGAGGAGAGTGTGGCCATGGGAACATATCTCACAAGCTTTTGTCAGATATGTCCAGAGTGACCCTGCACAGGAACAGTAGGCTCGTAGATGGATCAGGAAAGCTCTGGACTTGCTAAAGGTTTCCCTCAACTGAGGTAAGCATTAAATGTATTGAAAAATGCTTAGTTAATGCACTGGAAGGTTCAAAATTATAATAGCTGCCCATAAACACCAATCTGGAAAAAATGGCAGGTTTTTATTTTTGTTTGAGTTTTTGTTCCAAGGAGTTTGTATGGCATTGTCAAATAGAGCTGGAAGTGGGTGCATTTCTTCATCTATAACACATCAGCAGTAACAACCTGATAACAGTTATAACTTATTCCCCATGCTACAAGAAAGTGTTTTATTACTGTTTATGTTGCTCCTGGAATGATGCACTCACTTTTTGTGTTATTGGTAAGAGGAAGTAGTTAAGACCTCACGAACAGAGACACAGATAGCAATACAAATGTGACAGAGGATCCAATACCTCAATGTCCTATCCAATACAAGAGGAAAACAGTTTTGGCAGTGACTTCACTCTATGCTTTCA
The DNA here is from genome assembly GCF_040937935.1 of Hyperolius riggenbachi. Taxonomy (NCBI): domain Eukaryota; kingdom Metazoa; phylum Chordata; class Amphibia; order Anura; family Hyperoliidae; genus Hyperolius; species Hyperolius riggenbachi. The sequence goes on from NC_090651.1 coordinate 200,816,799, forward strand.
GCCTTCAATCTAAGATATGCATCATTTTACATTTTGCATAATTTTCTGTATTTTAGAAGTCCCAAGTTCTATGACTTTCCCTGAAAACACTGGGACACAAAAAAATGGAGGGGCAGTTACGAACAGAGATGAGCAAAATATAACCACAGGTGAGAACGTCTGCAGTAAGGTTAATACAGACCATTCACAGGTTGGTGAACACCAGAAATAACATACAATAAGTCATTTAGAAATTTAGAAATATAGTCTTGAAAGTGTATTTTGAACTTAAGGCCCCAGTCCACAGAGCTCCCCAACCCTGTCCTCAAGGCCCACCAACAGTACATGTTTTGAAGAAAACCACACACAATCACAGGTGGGGTAATTAGTGTTGCAGCAGAGCTGATTAACTACCTATGTGGCTTTCCACAAAATATGCACTGTTGGTGGGCCTCGAGGACAGGGTTGGGGAACACTGCATTGTAATACATATGTAGTAAATTTGCATGCATTAGTAATGCACAGTATTCTATGCATCACACATTTATTGAAAGTTCCTATCTAGCAGCGTGCAGTGTGTAATTTTTACAATTTCAAAAGTTAGAATGAATACATATCTGCATGAATATGGGAATGGATTCCTTCCTTTAGGTTTTTTAAAAACAAAATGGTCCACCAACTTTTACAGTATTTGTTTCATATTTCCAGTTTAGGCTACCCTTATAGGTACACTCCAACAAGGCAAGATTTATACTTTGCCCTGCTGCCACCCCCATCCCATCCCCATTTGCAGCATCACTTTTCTATTTGCAGACTTCTCTTGAATATTCATTAACCCCCTATTCAAGTCTTTTGGAGCGGGGGAGAATGCAATTGTCATGGTACACAAAGGTGCCTAAGTCAATGTTGGTGGAAAATGTAGGGGTCCTAAAATGATTTCAGGTAAATAGAAGATAAATTTAAGGGCCTCCCAAGGTTGTGTTTTCTGAAAGAGGCGGTCCCATACTTAGAAATAGAGATGTAGCGAACATAGAATATTCTGTTCTCGAACGGTGAACGCGAATTTCCTAAAAAATTTGTGTACCGGCTGTTCACAGCGAGCTCCATAGACTTTAATGGCAGGCTAACGGCCGTCGACTTTAATGGTTACTAGCAAAGCCCCATGTATGCTAGAAACACCAAATTTGCAGGGTATGTGGATAGGGACAGTGGCTATAAGAGGACTTTTTTTTTTTTAAATAGACCTTATAGTTTTTGAGAAAATCAATTTTATATACCTGCCGGTCCAGGCGTTGGTGGAGGGTGGATCCGGAAGGACTATGGCGAGGAGTTGGACTAAAGAACGTCCGCATGTCCGACATCACCCTGAGATCGCTGGAGCGTCCTGTCCTTGCCTGCGTGTACTTGGGAGGAGGAGGGTTACTGCCAGTGGTACCTTGATTGCGTTGTGCAGCCACATCACCCTTAAACGCATTGTAAAGCATCATCGACAGCTTGTTCTGCAAGTGCTGCATCCTTTACGCCTTCTGTTGAGTTGTTAACAGGTCCGCCACTTTGTGCCTGTACCGAGGGTCTAGTAGCGGTGCCACCCAGTACAGGTCATTCGCCTTGAGTTTTTTGATACGGGGGTCCCTCAACAGGCTGGACAACATGAAAGAGGACATCTGCACAGAGCTGGATGCAGACGTACTCTCCATCTCCTCTTGCTCTTCCTCAGTGACGGGATGCAACTCCTCTTCCTCCCCCCAGCCACGAACAATACCACAGGAACGTGTAGCAGCAGAAGCCCCCTGTGACGGCTGCCGCGGTTGTTCTTCTTCCGCCGCCTCTTCCTCCTCCACAGAAACACCTTCCTCATCATCACCATCATCAGAGTCTGACTCCTCTCCTTCCCCACACGACTCCTCTTCTTCCTCCTCCTCCTCCCCCCTCTGTGCTGCCGCAGGTGTTGTGGGAACATCGGGTTCGGGTGTAAATAGCTCCCACGACTACTGCTGCCGTAACTCTTCTCGTTCACGCTCCTCCACAGCTGTATCCACCACTCTACGCACGGCACGCTCCAGGTAGTAGGCGTAGGGGATCAAGTCGCTGATGGTGCCCTCATCGCGACTCACCAGTTTGGTCACCTCCTCAAAGGGCTCCATGACCCTGCATGCATTTCGCATCAGTGTCCAGTTGTTGGGCCACAACATCCCCATCCTCCCAGATTGTGTCCTTGTACTGTAATAATACAGGTACGGGCTGACGGCTTTCTCCTGGTCTAGCAGGCGAGAGAACATCAGCAGGGTGGAATTCCAGCGAGTCGGGCTATCGCAAATCAGGCGTCTCACCGGCAAGTTGTTTCTACGCTGAATGTCCGCAAAGCGTGCCATGGCCTTGTAAGAGCGCCTGAAATGGCCACACAACTTCCTGCCCTGCTTCAGGACGTCCTCTAAGCCTGGGTACTTGGACACAAATCTTTGCACGACCAGATTCAGCACATGTGCCATGCAGGGTATGTGTGTCAGCTTTCCCAAATTCAACGCAGCAATGAGATTGCTGCCGTTGTCACACACCACGTTGCCGATCTCAAGCTTGTGCGGGGTCAGCCATTGCTCCACCTGTTTGTTAAGAGCAGCCAGGAGAGCTGCTCCAGTGTGACTCTCCGCTTTCAGGCAAGACATGTCTAACACTGCGTAACACCGTCGTACCTGGCATGCAGCATAGGCCCTGGGGTGCTGGGGCTGTGTAGCTGGAGAGGAGATCGCGGCACCAGCCAAGGAGGAGGAGGAGGATGACGACAGCGAAGCGGTGGTAGCAGGTGGAGAGGCGGTGGCTGAAGGCCTGCCTGCAAGCCATGGAGGTGTGACAAGTCGGTCCGCTGCGCAGCCACGTACTCCCTGCTTGCTGCCATCGGTCACCAGGTTGACCCAATGGGCTGTGTATGTAATGTAGTGGCCCTGCCCGTGCTTGGCAGACCAGGCATCCGTGGTCAGGTGGACCCTTGACCCAACGCTGTGTGCCAGAGATGACACCACTTGCCTCTCAACTGCACGGTACAGTTTGGGTATGGCCTTTTGTGAAAAATAATTGCGGCCTGGTATCTTCCACTGCGGTGTACCAATGGCCACAAACTTACGGTAAGCCTCCGACTCCACCAGCTTGTATGGTAATAGCTGGCGAACTAATAGTTCCGCCACGCTAGCTGTCAGACGCCGGGCAAGAGGGTGACTGGCAGACATTTGCTTCTTACGCTCAAATACTTCCTTCACGGACAGCTGGGTACTGCTGTGGGCAGAGGAGAAGGAACCGCTGAAGGGAAGAGGCGGTGTGGAGGAGGGTGGCTGTGAAGGTGCAAGGGAGAAAGTGGATGAAGACGATGCACCTGAAGGAGGAAGAGGAGAAGGAGGGTGGCTTGTCTTTTGAGGGGTGCTGCTTTTCCTCAGGTGTTCTTGCCATAGCTGTTTGTGCCTTCTCTCCAGGTCCCTTCGTAAGGCACTTGTCCCTACGTGAGAGTTGGCCTTTCCACGGCTCAATTTTTGCTGGCAGAGACAACAGATGGCTTTGCTCCAATCTGAGACACACGTGAAAAAATTTCCAAACCGCTGAGCCCCCCTGGGGTGGCATCAGCAGCTGACGTTGAAGGGCATGGTTGCTGGCTGGCCATAGCTGGCGATACATGGCACCAGACACTGCCCCCAGCTGTTTCTGAGGACGAGCTCCCTCTGCTTCTATCATGGAGTCGTCTCCTCCTACTCCTCTCTGACTCCTCCTCTGAACTGTCCCCCTGGTCATCTCCTCTACCGGGAACATATGTGGTATCCGTATAATCGTCATCATAATCCTCCTGGCCAGCTGCGCTTTCCTCAGACACCTCCTCAACTGCACCAACTTCAGGTGGTCCATCATCCCCATCCACGCACGTTACGTCCATTCTATCGCCACCTAACTCAGACGTATGAGGTGGTGTACCTGCGCCTTCTTGTTGTTGTTGCAGTAGTGGCTGGGAATCAGTGATTTCACCACCACCAAATAACTCCTGCGAAGTGTCAAATGCAGCGGATTTGGTGCTTGTTGTAGCGCTGGTGGCTGCGGGAGATGAGGTGTTCTGTGTTAAATACTCAAGCACCTCCTCACGATTTTGGGAAGTGATGGCACGTGCCTTCTTCTGAGCACTGTACTTTGGGCCAGGTCCGCACGAAATCACAGCAACACCACCTCGCACAGCCACAGACCTGCCGATGCCTGGTGGCCTTCCTCTGGGTCTGCCTCTACCTCTTCCTCTACCTGGTTTGTCCATTTTGTCTATCTCGGGGGGATGCTAGGTATATGCAGTGAGGTGGGTTCACTCAACACAACAGGTAGTTAGATGCAGTGAGCTGGGTTCACTCAACACAAAGCTAGGTATATGCAGTGATGAGGTGGGTTAAGTAAACACAACAGGTACTGGGTAGTTAGATGCAGTGAGCTGGGTTCACTGAACAGTAAAGGTACTTAAGATGCAGTGAGGTGGGTTCTCACTCAACACAACAGGTAGTAAGATGCAGTGAGCTGGGTTCGCTGAACAGTAAAGGTACTTAAGATGCAGTGAGGTGGGTTCTCACTCAACACAACAGGTAGTAAGATGCAGTGAGCTGGGTTCACTGAACAGTAAAGGTACTTAAGATGCAGTGAGGTGGGTTCTCACTCAACACAACAGGTAGTAAGATGCAGTGAGCTGGGTTCACTCAACACAAAGCTAGGTATATGCAGTGATGAGGTGGGTTAAGTAAACACAACAGGTACTGGGGTATATGCGGTACTGGGTAGTACAATGTGCAGCTCCCTGTCACACACACAGGTAGTCACTAAATGTGCTGGGCTGCTGGCAGTGGCACACACACTATCAATTAGCAAGGCTGTGCATGCAACAAAAGTGTTAGTTTGACACACAGAAAAAAAAATATGTACAGGATGAGCTCTGAAAAGAGCTGTTGCTGTTGATGGGTGCTTTAAAAGCAATAATAATCAGTCAGGAGCAAGCAAAGCAGCCTAGAACCTAACTAATCTGTCCCTAGGAGAAAAAGTCTGCAGCAGCTGTCCCTTTCCTCTCTCTAGCAGGCACTCGAGTGAGTGTAATGGCCGCCGGACCCTGCCTTATATAAGGGGGGTGGGGCTCCAGGGCTTAGTGTAGCCTTAATGGCTACAATGTGCCTGCTGACTGTGATGCAGAACCCCCTAAGTTCGCCTGGAACCATTCGCCGGCGAACCGTTCGCTACATCTCTATGGGCTCGATTCACAAAGCGGTGATAACCCAGTTATCACGCCTAAAAGACTTTAGGCGTGATGACCTTTTCACCACTGAGTTATCACCGCTTTTTCCTGCTCTTCGCGCGAAGTTACCGCGCGTACGCGCGTGAGCACGCGCGCAAAGTCCCATAGGGTTTAATTAGAGCTTCGCGCGAAGCGTCGGGTGCTGCGCGCGCACTTACGCGCGTACGCGCGGTAACTTCGCGCGAGTTTCTTCTTATCACGCCTAAAGTGAGTTTAGGCGTGATAAGGGGCTTTTCACTGGCGTGCAAACACTTTGCACCGCTTTGTGAATCAAGCCCTATGTCTGAGTAATGTCTGCCTGATGTATGTGTGTGGTATGTCTGCCTGATGGATGTATGTCTGCCTGATGGATGTATGTCTGCCTGATGTATATGTTTGTGATGTCTGAGTGATGTCTGCCTGATGTGTAGTGTAGTGTGTGTGTGTGTGTGTGTGTGTGTGTGTGTGTGTGTGTGTGTGTGTGTGTGTGTGTGTGTGTGTGTGTGTGTGTGTGTGTGTGTGTGTGTGTGTGTGTGTAAGTGATGTCTGCCTGATGCATGTCTCTGTGTGATGTGTGTGTGTTTGTCTGCCTGATGTACGTGTGTCTGTGTGATGTCATGTGTCCTCATGCCCTCTGCCCCCCCCCTGTTCTACTCTGTCCCCCTACTTTTTAAAGAAATCGTCCGCAGTGGCTTAGCTCAGGACTTCACCTAACTCATGTCCACTCCACCCATTTGCATTTCATTTTTCAGCTCTGGTATCCTTTAAAGGAAACCAGAGACGCAGCATAGTGAAAGTTTTATACAGAACTGCGGCTTCCTCCAGCCCCATCATGCGCACAGATCCCTCCCCGCCGCCATCCTCAGCCTTTTCTATCGCTGTTACTGAGTCCCGTAACTTTGGCCAGTCGCAGCCAGTTTTACGCATGCGCAGTGCACTCCCTCCGTCTCTGCCAGAAAATAGTACTACGCCTGCATAGTATTATTCTCCGCTGTAGAGAAAGCACTGCGCATGCTCAGACTGGCCGTGACTGGCTCAAGTTACGGGACTCAATACCAGCGATAGAAAAGGCTGAGGATGGCAGCGTGGGAGGGATCCGTGCGCATGATGGGGCTGGAGGAAGCCGCAGGTATATAAAACTTTCACTATGCTTCATCTCTGGTACACTAAGGTGTATAGTAAAGTGTACCACCAGCATTTTTAAAGTGGACCTGAACTCAAAACGTTCTCCTCTCTGCTCAAAAAGATATGCAACAGCAATTTATTTCTTTGTTACAGCTTATACAAATTCTAAAATAAATCTGTGCAGTTTCTACTTCCTGATTCATGGAAGCAGAAATATTAACCTACTGTGCTTTCAAATGGCCTTATTATCTGCCCTCTCTGCCATAGGCAGTCATGTGACACGGGGAAAATGAGATTTACTATTGGTATTGTTTGGTATTGTTGTTGTTTTTTTGCCATTTAGAAGAGTAAATATTTCAAGTATGACAGGAGGACCCTAACCATTAAGGGTCTAATAAAGAAGAGTTTGTTCAACTTTGACCTTTTCTTATTTTTATAAGGGTAATTGTAATGAGAATAATTGCGTAATACCGTATACCGTCATACCGTGGTATTTTTTTTGACGGTTATCATACCGTGAATTTTCATACCGTTGCAACCCTAGTGCTTAATCAACTAATTTGAGTTTCAATAATAATTATATGCAGATGATACACAACTGTATCTCTTGGCCCCGGTCCTTAAAGAGAACCCGAGGTGGGTTTGAAGAATATTATCTGCATACAGAGGCTGGATCTGCCTATACAGCCCAGCCTCTGTTGCTATCCCAAACCCCCCTAAGGTCCCCCTGCACTCTGCAATCCCTCATAAATCACAGCCACGCTGCTGACACACAGCTTGTCAGAGCTGGCTGTGTTTATCTCTATAGTGTCAGTCTGCTGCTCTCCCCGCCTCCTGCAGAACTCCGGTCCCCGCCTGCATCCCTTCCCTCCCTGCTGATTGGAGGGAAGGGACGGGGCAGGGACCGGAGCTATGCAGGAGGCGGGGGAGCAGCTGAGACTGACACTACAGATGTAAATACAGCCTCACAGCACGGCTGTGATTTAGGAGGGATTGCAGAGTGCAGGGGGACCTTAGTGGGGTTTGGGATAGCAACAGAGGCTGGGCTGTATAGGCAGATCCAGCCTCTGTATGCAGATAACATTCTTTAAACACACTTCGGGTTCTCTTTAACTCTCTCCTCACACGTGTTCCTGACTGCTTGTCTGCTAAATAAAGATGGGCCGAATATAAAATTTTGGGTTTGCGAATTTCGAATGTGAATCTTTGCAAAAATTTGCGAATAGTCGAATCCGGCGCACCTACACAGACTTCAATGGGCAGGTGAATTTTAATACCTACAAAGACTGTTTCTGGCCATAAAAGTGATGGGAAAGTTGTTTTCAGGGGCCTAACCCCTGGACTGTGGCATGTCGGATGGGGGATCCATGCCAAAAGTCCCACTAAAAATTACAGAGTTGACGCAGAGTCATGTTTTAAATCGCTAAAGGGCACAAATCAAAGTACATTCCTAAATTGGTGGAAAAAAATGTGCTTTAAATGCCCAGTGGTGTTGATCCAGGGATTTTATTTGATTGCCATCTGGAGTCAGGAAGGAATTTTTTCCCTTTTAGGGCTAATTGGACCATGCCTTGTAAGGGTTTTTTTCGCTTTCCTTTGGATCAACGGGGATATGTGAGGGAGCAGGCCGGTGTTTTACTTTATTTTCTTGTTGAACTCGATGGACGTATGTCTTTTTTTCAACCCAAATAACTATGTAACTATGTAAAACATCCAGTATGTGTACATGTCGATCATGTAATGTAAGGGCTACGCCCGCTTCACACTGACAGACTAAACTCTGACAGACCAAATTCTCCATTTAATGTACCGCAAACAACCACAAAGAGTTGTAAATAGTTAACACTCTCAGGACATACATGTTAGTCCTTTCCACGGCAACCTTTGTGTAGTGGTCGCCGTACTCCTGCGCACATTCGCAAGAGTGCAGGCGATGGCTGTTTTCCAGCCCCTATGGTCGGGCTGAGGTAGTTCAATAACAGTAAAGTGACCCAGAAAACACTGATTTTGGAGTGTGTGCCCAGTGTTGGCCAAGTAGGCTTTAGAGATCACCTGAGATGACCATAAAAAAAAATTGTTTTTGCCAAAACTTATCCAGCCGATCGTATTTGCTCTGTCCACAATGAAGCAATGACCTTATCATCTTGGGTGTGCCACCCCACAACACACTCATATAGGTCATTGCTTCAGAATCAGAATCACTTTTATTTCGCCAAGTACAGCAAGAGCTATAATCGGAATTATTTGTGGTACACATGACATAGACAGAGTATAAGACAGACCCACACCACATACAATTAGAAATGCAGTAGTCAGTACGTATCGGCCATTGCACTGCTGTCCAAATACAGACCAGTAAATAATAAAAATACTGGTAATGGCCCCGAGTCCATTGTTGGATAAGAACCAAGGCAGGCAGCGGCGGGGACCAGCTACCGACCCAGCTAGAGCCCGCTGATATGCGTGCCAGACAGGGGGAGGTTGGAGTTCAGTAGCCGAACAGCTTGGGGGAAGAAGGTGTTCTTCCGCCTGGTGGTTTTGGATGGTATAGTCCTGTAGCGACGTCCCAACGGGAGGAGCTTGAAGTAGTGGTTGCCTGGGTGAGAGGGGTCACGGGAGATCATGGTGGCCCTCTTCCTCATCCTAGCGGAGTGGAGGAGATCAAGAGGTGGAAGAGGAGATCCGATGATCTTCTCTGCGTCCGTTATGACTCTCTGCAGTTTGTGTTTGTCGCTGGCCATCGTGCCAGCATACCAAACAATGACTGAGGAGCAGAGGATGGATTCTATGGTGGCAGTATAAAAGCTGGTCAGCAGCTCCCTGGGCATGCCAAATCTCTTTAGTTGGCGCAGGAAGAACAACCTCTGCTGGGATTTCTTCTGAATTTTGGTGGTGTTTTGCCCCCATTTCAGGTTGCTAGTGAGAGTCGTGCCGAGGAACCGAACAGATGTCACCTTAGAGACTTCTGTTCCTCCAATGAGGACAGGTGGGAGGGGGGGTGGGTTTCTCCTGAAATCTGCGACTAGTTCAACAGTCTTTGCTGAGTGGAGAACTAGGTTGTTCTCTCTGCACCAGTTGCATATCCTCTCGACTTCGCTGCAGTACTCATGCTCCCCGTTGCTTCCAATTAGGCCGATGATAGTGGTGTCATCTGCAAATTTGATGACTTTCACAGAGTCAGCGGATGAGATGCAATTGTTGGTATAGAGGGAGAACAGTAGAGGTGACAGAACACAGCCTTGTGGAGCCCCTGTATTGGTGGTTTGAACGCTGGGGTAGTAGTTGCCAAGCTTCACTTGTTGCGTTCCGTTTGTCAGGAAGTCTTTGATCCATGCTCGAAGAGTAGGATCAACTCCGAGCTGCGTCAGATTGGTGATCAGAATGTCTGGGCAGATCATGTTGAACGCTGAGCTAAAGTCTAGGAACAGGATCCTAGCATAGGAGGCAGGGCTGTCTAGGTGCTCAGTGATGTATGCCACGCTGGCATTGATGGCGTCCTCCACGGATCTGTTAGCCCTAACTGCAAATTGGAGCGGGTCTAAGTGGGCGTCCGTAGACCTTTTCAGGTGGGCAAGGACCAACCGCTCAAGGAGCTTCATGATGTTAGAGGTTGGGGGCACTGGTCGGAAGTTATTGTGCTCGGTGCTGCCTGTTTTTTTTGGGACTGGTACAATTATAGACCTCTTAAAACAGGAGGGGACTGTACCATCTGATAATGACTGCTTAACCACTTCCCGACCGCCGTATATACAATTGGCGGCCGGGAAGTGCACCCCGCAAGGACCGCCGTATAGACAAATGGCGGCGGTCCTTGTAGGGGCATGGGCGGAGCGATCGCGTCATCCGTGACGCGATCCTCCGCCTCCGCCTGGTGCCGCTCACTCGCCGCAACATTCCGCCGGCCATACGGAAGCGCCGGCGGGATGTTAACCCGACGATCGCCGCATACAAAGTGTATAATACACTTTGTAATGTTTACAAAGTGTATTATACAGGCTGCCTCCTGCCCTGGTGGTCCCAGTGTCCGAGGGACCACCAGGGCAGGCTGCAGCCACCCTAGTCTGCACCAAGCACACTGATTTCCCCCCCCCCCCCCGCCCCAGATCGCCCACAGCACCCATCAGACCCCCCCCTGCCCACCCCCCAGACCCCTGTTTGCACCCAATCACCCCCCTAATCACCCATCAATCACTCCCTGTCACTATCTGTCAACGCTATTTTTTTTTTATCCCCCCCCCCTGCCCCCTGATCCCTCCTGATCACCCCCCCCCCACCCCTCAGATTCTCCCCAGACCCCCCCCCCCCATGTACTGTATGCATCTATCCCCCCTGATCACCTGTCAATCACCTGTCAATCACCCATCAATCACCCCCTGTCACTGCCACCCATCAATCAGCCCCTAACCTGCCCCTTGCGGGCAATCTGATCACCCCCCCCCCCCACACCAATAGATCGCCCGCAGATCCGACATCAGATCACCTCCCAAATCCATTGTTTACATCTATTCTCTCCTCTAAACACCCACTAATTACCCATCAATCACCCCCTATCACCACCTGTCACTTTTACCTATCAGATCAGACCCTAATCTGCCCCTTGCGGGCACCCAATCACCCGTCCACACGCTCAGATTGCCCTCTGACCCCCCCTTATCAATTCACCAGTGCATTAATTACATCTGTTCTTCCCTGTAATAACCCACTGATCACCTGTCAATCACCTGCCAATCACCTATCACCCATCAATCACCCCCTGTCAACCCCTGTCACTGCCACCCATCAATCAGCCCCTAACCTGCCCCTTGCGGGCAATCTGATCACCCACCCACACCATTAGATCGCCCGCAAACCCGCCGTCAGATTACCTCCCAAATGTATTGTTTACATCTGTTATCTTCTCTAAACACACACTAATTACCCATCAATCACCCATCAATCACCCCCTATCACCACCTGTCACTGTTACTTATCAGATCAGACCCTAATCTGCCCCTTGCGGGCACCCAATCACCCGCCCACACACTCAGATTGCCCTCAGACCCCCCCCCCCTTATCAATTCGCCAGTGCATTAATTACATCTGTCCTTCCCTGTAATAACCCACTGATCACCTGCCAATCACCTGCCAATCACCTATCACCCATCAATCACCCCCTGTCACTGCCACCCAACAATCAGCCCCTAACCTGCCCCTTGCGGGCAATCTGATCACCCACCCACACCAATAGATCGCCCGCAGATCCGACATCAGATCACCACCCAAGCGCAGCGTTTACATCTATTCTCTCCTCTAAACACCCACTAATTACCCATCAATCACCCATCAATCACCCCCTATCACCTGTCACTGTTACCCATCAGATCAGACCCTAATCTGCCCCTTGCGGGCACCCAATCACCCACCTACACGCTCAGAATGCCCTCAGACCCCCCCTTATCAATTCGCCAGTGCAATATTTACATCTGTTCTCCCCTGTAATAACACACTGATTACCTGTCAATCACCTATCAATCACCCATCAATCACCCCCTGTCACTGCCACCCATCAATCACCCCCTGTCACTGCCATCCATCAATCACCCGCTGTCACTGCCACCCATCAATCAGCCCCTAACCTGCCCCTTGCGGGCAATCTGATCACCCACCCACACCAATAGATCGCCCGCAGATCCGACGTCCGATCACCTCCCAAGTGCAGTGTTTACATCTGTTCTCTACCCTAAACACCCACTAATTACCCATCAATCACCCCCTGTCACTGCTACCTATCAGATTAGACCCCTATCTGCCCCTAAGGCACTCAATCACCCGCCCACACCCTCAGAATGCCCTCAGACCCCAGCCCTGATCACCTCGCCAGTGCATTGCTTGCGTCTATTCCCCCCTCTAATCACACCTTGAGACACCCATCAATCACCTCCTGTCACCCCCTAGCACACCTACCCATCAGATCAGGCCCTAATTTGCCCCGTGTGGGCTCCTGATCACTCGGGCCAAACCCTCAGATCCCCCTCAGACCCCCTTCCGATCACCTCCCCAGTGCATTGATTGCATCTATTTTCCCCTCTAACCACCCCCTGAGACACCCATTAATCACCTCCTGTCACCCCCCTAGCACTCCTATCCATCAGATCAGGCCCAATACAACCTGTCATCTAAAAGGCCACCCTGCTTATGACCGGTTCCACAAAATTCGCCCCCTCATAGACCACCTGTCATCAAAATTTGCAGATGCTTATACCCCTGAACAGTCATTTTGAGACATTTGGTTTCCAGACTACTCACGGTTTTGGGCCCGTAAAATGCCAGGGCGGTATAGGAACCCCACAAGTGACCCCATTTTAGAAAAAAAGACACCCCAAGGTATTCTGTTAGGTGTATGACGAGTTCATAGAAGATTTTATTTTTTGTCAAAAGTTAGCGGAAATTGATTTTTATTGTTTTTTTTCAAAGTGTCATTTTTCACTAACTTGTGACAAAAAATAAAATCTTCTATGAACTCGCCATACACCTAACGGAATACCTTGGGGTGTCTTCTTTCTAAAATGGGGTCACTTGTGGGGTTCCTATACTGCCCTGGCATTTTAGGGGCCCTAAACCGCGAGGAGTAGTCTAGAAAACAAATGCCTCAAAATGACCTGTGAATAGGACGTTGGGCCCCTTAGCGCACCTAGGCTGCAAAAAAGTGTCACACATGTGGTACCGCCGTACTCAGGAAAAGTAGTATAATGTGTTTTGGGGTGTATTTTTACACATACCCATGCTGGGTGGGAGAAATTTCTATGTAAATGTACAATTGTGTGTAAAAAAAATCAAACAATTGTCATTTACAGAGATATTTCTCCCACTTAGCATGGGTATGTGTAAAAATACACCCCAAAACGCATTATACTACTTCTCCTGAGTACGGCGGTACCACATGTGTGGCACTTTTTTACACCCTAAGTACGCTAAGGGGCCCAAAGTCCAATGAGTACCTTTAGGATTTCACAGGTCATTTTGCGACATTTGGTTTCAAGACTACTCCTCACGGTTTAGGGCCCCTAAAATGCCAGGGCAGTATAGGAACCCCACAAATGACCCCATTCTAGAAAGAAGACACCTAAAGGTATTCCGTATGGAGTATGGTGAGTTCATAGAAGATATTATTTTTTGTCACAAGTTAGCGGAAAATGACACTTTGTGAAAAAAAACAATTAAAATCAATTTCCGCTAACTTGTGACAAAAAAACAAAAACTTCTATGAACTCACCATACTCCTAACGGAATACCTTGGGGTGTCTTCTTTCTAAAATGGGGTCATTAGTGGGGTTCCTATACTGCCCTGGCATTTTAGGGGCCCTAAACCGTGAGGAGTAGTCTTGAAACAAAAATGACCTGTGAAATCCTAAAGGTACTCATTGGACTTTGGGCCCCTTAGTGCAGTTAGGGTGCAAAAAAGTGCCACACATGTGGTATCGCCGTACTCGGGAGAAGTAGTATAATGTGTTTTGGGGTGTATTTTTACACATACCCATGCTGGGTGGAAACTTTTTTTTTTTTTCTTTGTCACAAAGTGTCATTTTCCGCTTACTTGTGACAAAAAATAATATCTTCTATGAACTCATTATGCCTCTCAGTGAATACTTTGGGATGTCTTCTTTCCAAAATGGGGTTATTTGGGGGGTATTTATACTATCCTGGAATTCTAGTCCCTCATGAAACATGACAGGGGGTCAGAAAAGTCATAGATGCTTGAAAATGGGAAAATTCACTTTTTGCACCATAGTTTGTAAACGCTATAACTTTTACCCAAACCAATAAATATACACTGAATGGGTTTTTTTTATCCAAAACATGTTTGTCCACATTTTTCGCGCTGCATGTATACAGAAATTTTACTTTATTTGAAAAATGTCAGCACAGAAAGTTAAAAAAATAATTTTTTTGCCAAAATTCATGTCTTTTTTGATGAATATAATAAAAAGTAAAAATCGCAGGAGCAATCAAATAGCACCAAAAGAAAGCTTTATTAGTGACAAGAAAAGAGCCAAAATTCATTTAGGTGGTAGGTTGTATGAGCGAGCAATAAACCGTGAAAGCTGCAGTGGTCTGAATGGAAAAAAAGTGGCCGGTCCTTAAGGGGTAGAAAGCCCTAGGTCCTCAAGTGGTTAAATAAGGAGGTGAGCAAAGGGGCCAGCTGATGGGCACAGGATCACAGGCAGAAAGACGACACTCCGTCTGGGCTGGAAGATTTTCTGGGGTTTAGCTTGCGGAGGTGCCGGAGTACCTCTAATTCCAGAGCAGCAAAGGGAGCCAGGGCGACAAGTTCACCCGAGGGGGGTCACCAAAGTCGATGCTGTTTGGCCCCGCGGGCTGGTTGGGATGTTGCTCGAACCTGCAGTAAAACTCGTTGAGCTCCTCCGCCAGTCGAGGGCTCGGGGGCGCCGTTTGGGGTACTGGTTTGAAGTTCATGGCTGCTCTCAGGCCCTTCCATACATCCCGTGTGTTGGTTAACTGGAGGCAGAGCCCCAGCTTTTCGGCGTAGGCCCTCTTTGCAGATCGCAGTTTTCTTTTCAGGGCGTGCCTGGCCTATCTGAATTCCTCTCAGGAGCCAGACCTGTGCGCTTCCTTGTTTACGAAGTCGGTGAAGCCTGTCGTTGAACCAAGGCTTGTTGTTGGGGTAGACTCTGAAGGTCTTGGATGGCATACACGCTTCTTTGCAGAAGCTAATGTAGGAGGTGACATTCTCGGCCCATTCATCAAGGGTGAGTGCCTCCAGAGTCGTCCAGTCGGTGGTGTCAAAGCAAGCTTGGAGCTCCAGCTTGGCCTCTGCTGTCCATTTTTTAATGGTTTTGACAATGGGCTTTGAGGTCTCCAGGAGCCTCCTGTAGGTGGGGATGAGGTGTATTGTGTTGTGGTCAGAGTTCCCCAGGGGGGCTCCTTGGGTGGCCTTATAAGCATTCTTATGGACCGTGTTGCAGTGGTCCAGGGTGTTACAGTTCCTGGTAGGGCAGGTGATGTGCTGCTTGTAGCGGGGCATCTCGTGCCGAAGGTTCGCCCAAGATGATGAACAGGGCCTCCGGGAGGGCTGTTTCCCACCGCGAGATACAGTCACTGAGTACTTGCAGGGCAGTCTTGGAGCAAGCGTCGGGAGGAATGTAGACCCCAACGAGGACAAGGGAAGAGAACTCCCTTGGGGAGTACCGAGGCCTGCAGTTTATGGCAAGGAACTCAATGTCTGGGGTGCAGGCCTTGTGGAGAGTGGTGGTGTTTGAGCACCAGGAGGTGTTTATGAAAAAGCAGATACCACCCCCTCCCGTTTTTCCAGAGAGGGCTGCGTCACGGTCTGCTCTTGTTGCTCTTGAGGTTGTAGCCTGGTACATGTAGAGAGTTGTCGGGGATGCTGTCGCACAGCCAGGTCTCGGTAAAACAGAGAACAGGGGTGTTCTTGCTGATCTGGGGTTTGCTACCGAGTTGGAGGAGCAACTCTTCCAGTTTGTTGGGGAGTGAGCAGACATTTGCTAGTAGGATGGCAGGGACAGGGGAGCGTAGGCCTTTTACTTTTGAGTCAGACCTGGGCCCCCTGCCCTCTTTCCTCTGTGGCGGCGTTTGTTCTGTGCTCGCTTGGTGGAGAGATATTTGATGTGTGCGGTGACCGCCTTCCACAGGGGAGAGCCCGGTGTAGGCTGGGCAAGGGACAGCGGATCCCAGTAAGAGGTGGGGAGACAAACTGCGGAAATCACCATGGATGACACAGGGCAGTGACGCAGGGCAAGATCTGCAGCCACTGGAAGAGGTTCCTGGTTTTCCCAACAAGCAGTGAGCACTCAGGGTGGGGCCAAGCATGAAGGGCCTGCAGTGCGGAGTCCTCCTCACCAGGCAAGGTGCTGCCCCGGAGGCCAGGTTGGTGGAATGCAGGCCGGGCAGAGCGGAGTCCTCCTCACCAGGCGAGGTGCTGCCCCGGGGGGCCAGGTTGATGGTAAGCAGGCCGGGCCACGTGGGTGCAGGCCTGGCCACGTGGGTGCAGCGGAGGAGATGTACCGCGGGATGATGGGGGGGCAGGCCGAAGTGGTGTTGATAGATCCGGTAAGCAGCCAGGAGCAGCGACAGGATGCCAGGGCCAGGAGCAGCATCAGGATGCCGGAAGCTGGGGATGCAGCGGCAGCCAGAGTCTGTCTTCGGGGATGCAGCCCCTGGGAGCGCATCAGTTTTCCGGTGCAGCGGCAGGCTGTGTGTGGCGATCTGGGGGAGCATCGACAGCTAGGGCAGCGTCAGGATGCCGGAGGCTGGGGTTGCAGCGGCAGCCAGGATCCATGGAGTTGTGGCCGGGAAGTTTGCTGGGTGCAGCGACGGACTATAGACGGGAACCGCCATGTGTCCGGAGGCAGGACACCTTCATCTAATTAGCACTGCGACTAAGCAGGTACAAAAACTATCCCTAAAACTATCTCTAAATCTATGAAAAAAAAAAATGAAAAACCGCCTAAAATGTAGGAGCCATGTGACCGAGGCGACCTACATGGGCACCATCTTGGTCTTTCCACGACAAGGTAACAATCACGAAGGGGATTTGGTCGGTCCACAATGAAGCAAAGACCTTATTATCTTGGGTGTGGTGTGCACCCCCCCCCCCCCGACACACTCATATAGCCGGCGGCCATTGCTTTATTGTGTTATGCAAGCCCTTTCACCGTGGCAAGGTAACGATCACGAAGGGGAATTGACACATGTACATTCCTTTTGTTTTGTTGTTGCAGCTGCAGTGCAGCCAGAAAAATTAGGCAGGCATGTACACACACCAGAAAAAATTGTTATTGGTTTTGTTAGCAGCTGCTGCTAGCAGCGGCTTTAAAAATTCAGGAAACCACCTGGAGTCCTGGACCCTGTTGGTGGTGGCGGAGAAGGCAGTCAAGCAGCCTGCAGGCAGAGATGATGTGTGGGGACCGACTTAGTCATGGGGCAGGCAGTCACACGGCGTGCAGGCAGAGATGCTGTGTGTGGAGACTGACTTAGTCTTTGGGCGGGCAGTAGCCCCCCGGGATTCGTGCCTCATTCATTTTGATAAAGGTGAGGTACTGAACACTTTTGTGACCTAGGCGACTTCTCTTCTCAGTGACAATGACTTCAGCTGCGCTGAAGATCCTTTCTGACAGGACGCTTGAGGCAGGGCAAGACAGAAGTTGGATGGTAAATTGTGACAGCTCTGGCCACAGGTCAAGCCTGCGCACCCAGTAGTCCATGGGTTAATCGCTGTTCACAATGTCTACATCCACACTTAAGGCCAGGTAGTCGGCTACCTGCCGGTCGAGGCGTTGGTGGAGGATGGATCCGGAAGGGCTAATGCGAGACGTTGGACTAAAGAATGTCCGCATGTCTGACATCACCATGAGATCGCTAGAGCGTCCTGTCTTTGCTTGCGTGGACATGGGAGGAGGATTACTGGCAGTGGCACCTTTATTCCGTTGTGCTGTGACATCACACTTAAACGCACTGTAAAGCATAGTTGCCAGCTTGTTCTGCAAGTGCTGCATCCTTTCTGCCTTCTGGTGATTTGGAAACATCTCCACCAATTTGTGCCTATACCGAGGGTCTAGTAGCCTGGCCACCCAGTACAGCTCATTCCCCTTGAGTTTTTTTATACAGGGGTCCCTCAACAGGCTGGACAGCATTAAAGACGCTATCTGCACAAATTTGGATGCAGACATACTATCCATCTCCTCTTGCTCATCCTCAGTGATGTCAGCTAAGTTCTCCTCCTACCCCCCAGCCACGAACAATACCACGGGAAAGTTAAACAGCACAAGCCCTCTGTGACACCTGCTGCGGCTGTTCTTCTGCCTCCTCCTCCCCCCCAAAAAACCACCTTCCTCATCATCTGACTCCTCTTCCCCATACGACCCTTCCTCCTCCCCCCTCTGTGCTGCCGCAGGTGTTGAGGAATCATCTGCTTCTGCTGAGAATTGATCCCCACTCTTCCTCCTGTTCCTGTTCACGCTCTTCCACAGCTTGATCCACCACTCTACGCACGGCAAGCTCCAGGAAGAAAGCATATGGGATCAAGTCGTTGATGGCGCCTTCACTGCGTTCATTGCATCAAACTTATCTAGGGATTAGGAGCACACATCCTGACGTCCTCTCATGGGACAGATAGCGCATCATACCAATCGCACAAGGGAGCTAACGTAATGTATCCATGTGCACAATGCACATACACCAGCATTACGTTAAGTTAGCTCCCTTGTGCGATTGGTATGATGCGCTATCTGTCCCATGAAAGGACGTCAGGATGTGTGACAGGTAGGATAGGTTTGATGCAATGAATGTTTGCATGTCTACACTATGCATGTTACAGGGCCAGAGTTAGGACACCTACGTTTACCTGGGTACTTCTGCGCAGTGTAGGTGACTAAGCAAAATAATGCATTCCTTTGTGAACTAAGACCCCGGCTTTTAACTTAGCTGTAGGGATAACAGTGGTGCCTGGATGAGTGAATCTGTGAATGCATTTGTTTGAACATTTGCATGCGAGCGTGCAAAAGGGTTACTGATTTTTGCTATTTTTTTGGCCACACCCCCTTTAGCACCTCCCTTTCCTTAAATTACTTATTTAAATGTCCTAACTAGAGGTGATGTGCCTGGATCTATGTGTTTTTTTCATATGAGGTGGTGTAACTTGCTTAGCGCCTTCATCTTGTTGTAACAATAATGGCTGTGAATCAGTGAATTCCCCACCAAATAACTCCTGTGGAGTGTCAAATGCAGCGGATGTGGTGCTTGAAGTAGCGTTAGTGGCTGCGGAAGATCAGGTGTTCTGTGTTAAATAGTCAACCACGTCCTAACAATCTTGGGAGTTGATGGGACGTGCCTTCTTAAGAGCACTATACTTTGGGCCAGGGCCGCACGAAATCACGTCAGCACGACCTTGAACAGACCTGCCGGGTGGCCTGCCTCTGGGTCTGCCTCTGGCTCTTCCTCTGCATGTTGTTTTGTTCATATCGGGGGGAAGGGGGGAGGGTGAAGTGAAAGGTATGTACTGACTTGACTAATACAATGTGCAGTCACACAGGTGCAGTGAAAGGCATGCAGTGACTTGTCTTACAATGCATTGTACAGCTGTCACACAGGTGCAGTTAACAGGTATGCACGGACTGGTATACTACACAGCATACGGTCACACAGGTACTGTGAACAATTATGCAATGACTAGTATTACAAATTTGCAGCTGTCACACACACAGGTAAAGTGAACAGGTGCAGTGACTGGTGGTATATAACACTGCGTGCACTCACGTAGGTAGGTAGGTAGGTGCACTGAGCAGGTGGGTATGCAGTGATTGGTATTACAAATATGCAGCTGTCACACACACAGGTACCATGAACAGGTGCAGTGACTGTTGGTATATAACATTACGTGCACTCACGTAGGTAGGTAGGTGCACTGAACAGGTGGGTATGCAGTGATTGGTATTACAAATGTGCAGCTGTCACACACACAGGTACTGTGAACAGGTGCAGCGACTGGTGGTATATAACACTGTGTGCGGTCACGTAGGTAGGTAGGTACACTGAACAGGTGGGTATGCAGTGATTGGTATTACAAATGTGCAGCTGTCACACACAGGTAGTCACTGAATGTGCTGAACCTGGCACTGGCACAGTAGGAATTACCAAGGGGCCAAGGTACAGCAGCTGCGACTGACTGACAGGGCTGTATATGCAACACAAGTGTCTGTGGGACACACACACACACACACACAAAATAGATCACACGAACAACATTAGCTCTCAAAAGAGCTGTTGAGGATGAGGAGTGCTTTTTAGCAATAAGTATTAGCAAGAAGGAGCAACTTAACAAGCCTAACACAAGAGCCTAACTGAGAGGTTACTTACCCTGGTCTCAGCATTCCACTGACCAGATCACTCTTTAGCTGGGGGGACCTCTAGCTACCTAATACTTGGTGGCACCTCTACTTATATAATATTGAGGGTACCTCTGGCTACCAAAAACGAAGGGACACCTGTAGCTACCTATGACGGGCAAGGGAAGTAAGGGACAAATGACATCTGGGACAGCCAGCACACTTGCCGTGCGGTTTGGCGGGGTTTTTTAGGTTCATGGAGGGAGAAGTCTAGGGTGCCAGGAGGACATCTCTGTGCCTATGGGCTCCTGTGATGTAAATCCGGGTCTGGATATACTGTTTTGTGGACTACTAGCTAACAGACTGGCACTGTTCCAATCCATAATCTTCTCCCCTGTACATCTCCTCACTAGTTTCCAGATACCAATCCAGCCTCAATCTCAGATCTGCACATGACCTTCTTTTGTCCTCCTTTAGATACGCCTCTTCGCATTTACCTACAGTGGTGTGAAAAACTATTTGCCCCCTTCCTGATTTCTTATTCTTTTGCATGTTTGTCACACTTAAATGTTTCTGCTCATCAAAAACCGTTAACCATTAGTTAAAGATAACATAATTGAACAGAAAATGCAGTTTTAAATGAGGTTTTTATTATTTAGTGAGAAAAAAAACTCAAAACCTACATATCCCCGTGTGAAAAAGAAATTGCCCCCTGAACCTAATAATTGGTTGGGCCACCCTTAGCAGCAATAACTGCAATCAAGCGTTTGCGATAACTTGCAACGAGTCTTTTACAGCGCTCTGGAGGAATTTTGGCCCACTCATCTTTGCAGAATTGTTGTAATTCAGCTTTATTTGAGGGATTTCTAGCATGAACTGCCTTTTTAAGGTCATGCGACAACATCTCATTAGGATTCAGGTCAGGACTTTGACTAGGCCACTCCAAAGTCTTCATTTTGTTTTTCTTCAGCCAGTCAGAGGTGGATTTGCTGGTGTCTTTTGGGTCATTGTCCTGCTGCAGCACCCAAGATCGCTTCAGCTTGAGTTGACAAACAGATGGCCGGACATTCTCCTTCAGGATTTTTTGGTAGACATTAGAATTCATGGTTCCATCTATCACAGCAAGCCTTCCAGGTCCTGAAGCAGCAAAACAACCCCAGACCATCACACTACTACCACCACCATATTTTTACTGTTGGTATGATGTTCTTTTGCTGAAATGCTGTGTTACTTCTACGACAGATTTAACAGGACACGCACCTTCCAAAAAGTTCAACTTTTGTCTCGGCGGTCCACAAGGTATTTTCCCACAAGTCTTGGCAATCATTGAGATGTTTTTTTTAGCAAAATTGAGACGAGCCTTAATGTTCTTTTTGCTTAAAAGTGGTTTGCGCCTTGGATATCTGCAATGCATACCGTTTTTGCCCAGTCTCTTTCTTATGGTGGAGTTGTGAACACTGACCTTAATTGAGGCAAGTGAGGCCTGCAGTTCTTTAGATGTTGTCCTGGGGTCTTTTGTGGCCTCTCGGATGAGTTTTCTCTGCGCTCTTGGGGTAATTTTGGTCGGCCAGGCACTCCTGGGAAGGTTCATCACTGTTCCATGTTTTTGCCATTTGTGAATAATGGCTCTCACTGTGGTTCGCTGGAGTCCCAAAGCTTTAGAAATGGCTTTATAACCTTTACCAGACTGATAGATCTCATTTACAATACTTTTGTTCTCATTTGTTCCTGAATTTCTTTGGATCTTGGCATGATGTCTAGCTTTTGCGGTGCTTTTGGTCTACTTCTCTGTATCAGATAGCTCCTATTTAAGTGATTTCTTGTTTGAAACAGGTGTGGCAGTAATCAGGCCTGGGGGTGACTACAGAAATTGAACTCAGGTGTGATAAACCACAGTTAAGTTATTTTTTAACAAGGGGGCAATCACTTTTTCACACAGGGCCATGTAGGTTTTGAGTTTTTTTCCTCAATAAATAATAAAAACCATCATTTAAAACTGCATTTTGTGTTCAATTATGTTATCTTTGACTAATAGTTAACGGTTTTTGATGAGCAGAAACATTTACGTGTGACAAACATGCAAAAGAATAAGAAATCAGGAAGGGGGCAAATAGTTTTTCACACCACTGTATACAAGATTTCTCATGTGCTTCACCTCTCCTCTGTAATCCCTGACTGTCCATTTGTCACTCTGCAACCTTTTATCTCTTTAAACGCTCCCTCAAAACCCACTTTTTCCAACAAGCATGCACTCTACCTTAAGCCATTCTTCCATTGACCGCTGGCCAAGTTGTATATCTTACTAGATAAACAAAAAACAAACTGCCTTTTGGTATGAATACTAATACTACCCCACTTCTTGTTCTCCCCCCTCCCATTTCTTTACATTATAAGCTCGCAAGGGCAGGGCTCTCTAACCCTTTGTGTCTTGGAATATGTTCTACATTTTATTCATTAAGTTACTTACCAGGAAAGGTTACACAAATGGGGCTTTGTTAGTTTAGTAAAAAGACAGTAAAAAAATACATCCAAGGTCAATATAACAGCTTGCCAAATGAGCTTTATATCCCTAGGTCTTACTAAGGACAAGATCCTCACATGAATGAAAGAAGCTTCACACAGGGAGGCTTCCCAATGCCCCCATACAACCAGGGGGCACTGCCTGGAACCAACACAGCGGCACCCCTGAGGGGGAGGCTGGGAAGTGCAGGTGACCCCCGCCCAGTGTGGGCAGCGCCGGGAAGAGCCGCCCACACCCACCTCCCAAAATTAAAAACAGGCACTTACCTTAATGTCCATTGCGTTCTGCTGCATGTGCATGACCTGGGCGCAACACATTTGACAGAAGTGAAGCATGGGCCCCCCAAGCTTGTAGGGCTCAGGGGTAGCTCTCACACATCTCTCTCTCTCTCTCTTTTTTTATCTGCAGATTTACATTTGGCTTGTGGGGGCAGAAGGGATTAAGGTGGACCCAGTAGATCTGTCCTGTATGTTAGGAATTTCTTACAGGGGGCCCTGGTTATCATTCATTAAAAAGATAAAAAAAAAAAAAAATACACCGTGCACTCTAAGCTTAAACGATGACTGCTTTGCCTAATAAGGACAGTAGATGGTGCTGTGCAGCTGAAAATTGAGCTCTACTGTAAGCAAGTCACTACTAACACCTACAATATCCATGCATGGAGATTGCGGCATTTCCAGCAATAGCATCTACCTGAACACTGAATATTTACAATAATATTCACCTAATTTTAGAAGTACCTGAAAGTCATATTTGCCTTATTCAGTGTAAATATAATTCCAATGATACCTCTGTTTTAGTTTTGTGCAAGTTACCTAACATGGTTTACAGGAGGGCATACCTCCATTAGTCTTCCTCCTATTTTAACACCCTATTAAAGCTAATGCCAATATTTGCCCTGTTCAGAATATTGTTCTAATGCCATCTATGTTTTAGTTTAGCAAATTTCTAAAACTGTTTACAGTAGGACATAACTCCATTGTTTATCCTTCTATTCTCAGACCTTTATTATAGTTAAAAACAAAGTCGTGCTTAAGATAAAAGATAGTGCTCAGTGCTTTCTATTGCATGCCAGCTCACTGTGAGGCCCGGTTCACACTTGCGTTGGAGTGAAAAACGGATCAGTGAAAACAGATCTGAACACCAGTCGATCGGATCTGTTTTCACTCCGTTGCCATTCCGATTCCGTTCTGCTGCTTCCATTCCATTTTTTTTAATGGTTTTTGGTGACAGCCACGTAGAGATGGCCCGAACTGTTTGCCAGCGAGCAATATTCTGCGAACATCCGCTGTTTTGCAGCGAACATTTGGCGTGTTCGATTCGCCCCCTATACATTATCATTGAACTAAACTTTGACCCCTTACCTCACAGTCAGCAGACACATGGCAGCCAATCAGCTAGTACCCCCTCCTGCCCCCTCCCCCCCCCCCCCATATCAAAAAGCAGTTGCGGTGGCCATATTGGATTAATTCTTTGCTAGCTGCTGACTGTTAGTGAGAGCAGGGTCAGACTTGCTGCAGATAGGTAGGGAAAGCATTAGCTAGGCCTGTGTTCTTGTTCCTCACTTGCTGTGAAAGCACCCCAGTCGGCCTTTTGAGGGCTAGCACATCAGTCTCCTGTGTTTTTTTTGTGTGTGACACTCCACGGCCCATTGACATCCAGAGCTGTGTGCACACTACTGCAGTTGTCTCATTAAGTTGCAGGCACAGAACCACTCCAGTGCATTATTTCACTGTATTCTACAGTAATAGTACTATTGCATTCCTCTGTGGCAGACACTCCACAGCCTACTGACACCCAGAGCTGTGCAAAATGTGATTTCTGCCCTTTAGGGATTAAAACCTGACTTGTCAATTCCATAATTTTTGATGGGACTTTTGACATGGATCTCCCTCCGGCATGCCCCCGTCCAAGTGTTAGACCCCTTAAAACAACTTTTTCATCACTTTTGTGGCCAGAAACTGTCTTTGTAGGTTTTAAAATTTGCCTGCCCATTGAAATCTATAGCGGTTCGCCAGATTTGCCTGTTCGTGAACATTTGCGGAAGTTCGCGTTTGCCGTTCACTAACGGAAAATTCTATGTTCGCAACATCTCTATGGCCACTGTCTCCAATATAGATCATAGAGTGTCTACAGGCTATACAGTGTGCGGAAGTGCAATAGAGAACAGTGAGGATTATCTTTTATCTTTGACATACTGTTCCATGGTGGACTGGAAAACCTCTGGCTGCTGATTATTAAGACATCTGCGCTTATATTCCATCTACATTCTACCATTAAAGTCTTGCTGTTGGGGAAAACGTTTTCTCTCCATATGGTTTTAGGTATGTAAAAGTAAAGGCTCCATCACATTAGAGCAGGCTTTCTCAACCAGGGTTCCTTGAGTACTCTGCAGGAGTTCTTTGGCATTTTTCCCCATCGTGGGGGTTGGGAGTATGATAGGGAGCACACTATAATAGGGCTTACTGTAAAAAGCATTAAATTAAGAATAATAATCAACACAGTGGCGTAGCTTAGGAGCTAGGGGCCCCGGTGTGAATTTTACATGGGCCCCCCCCCGCACTCTATACATAACAATTGGTATTGCGCACCAAAACCTGCCAAGGACAACACAGTGTCAGAGGTGCAAGAAGGGGATGGGGAAGGGGATGGCCAAGCGGATCGGTCAAGTCCAGTCTTATTAGCTGAACAACAGACTGTACACACGCCCGATTTGACGTCCAAATGACCCGTCGTTTGGACGTCCAAACGACGGGTTGTTTGCGAAAATCCGACGTGTGTATGTAGCAGTCCACTAAAATGTCCACCGAAAGCCGTTAAGCAGGCTGTAGGATTCGAGGACCTCGGAGATTGTTTTTACACGCTTGATACTTTTATATGCTTGTGAGTAGCGCTACCATTTTTCTATGTTCTTAATAAAGGATTTTACACTATAGGAGCTTTTAAGTTGCAGTGGACTTGCTTTGTGGCCGGTGGTGAGGTACCTAGACGCCAGGAGGGGGATCATCTGTCAGAATTGGATTGTGCACATATGTAATTGAAGCTGTCTGTGATTTGGGCAGCTATGAAGCAGGGTGAGTGTGGTCCCTGAAGGTGTTGGGTGCACGAAAACTGTCAAGGTGGCCCCCAATAGAATACAGCACGGTGTTTTAACGGAAGATCGAATCATACAGGTTTTCGGTGGACATTTTAGTGGACTGTAAGGCAGCGCATTGCGTTTGTATTAGATTATAATTTTTTGATGTTGATGTGACATTATATCTGAGCAGCATACCTACAGTTTTTAAGGTAATAGGAGGAACTGATAGAGTTGCGGAGCGCGCCAAAGTACTCTCTGTTTTATAGTTCTGATATAGCTTGAAATTATACTTTGTAACGTTATCTTGCTTCAGGATGAACCACTGACCAACTAGGTCACTGCGGAATGCTGTGGTAACCATTTTAGCTCACAGTCTGTAGTAGTCACTAATCTTGGATCTAGCACAACAGTCCCAGACCAGCACACTTCATCCTTCATGTTTGACAGTTGACGTCACAATCACACTGAGGAACCAGTCTTTCGTCTACTCAAAAGCACACAAAAATCCTGCATGATGAAATTAAGGTGTCAAACTTTGATTCGTCAGTCCGGAACACCTTCTTTCAGTCTTTAGTATACCTTGGTGCTGATTCATTGCCCATGCAAGCTTCTTTTCTTTTATTCTGAGTGGCGGCCTACTATTGGCTTTCTTGTTGCAACTTGACCTGTCAAACCGGCATCTTGAAATCTTCTCTCTACAGTTGAAGCTGAGATTTGCTTACTATGACAACTATTACTGTACTTGACGCTGTGGTCCCATGAGCCACCCAGCATGCAAGCTGTCTAAAACTTTTCTTTTGATGCCAGACCTCTTCCTGTCAGACTTTCCCCAATTTCTAAGTGCCCTTTGGTGGTGAAGGAGACTATATTCATTAAGCATCATTTCCTTTGCAGTTTCTCTGTCTGTTTTCTCTAAAAAAAATTATGGCAATAGCAACACACTTCTTTCTGCAGTACAGTACTGTTCAGATAACTGAGTGTGTTCTAATACTACTCAATTCTATAGACAGAGGGATTGAAGTGAATCAGGTGAATTTGGGACACCTGTAGATATTGGTAGCAACAACTTTCAAGACCTGAAACCTCCATTACTACAGAACAGCTGTAAGTTGTTAAAGGAAACCTAAAATGAAAAAGAACAAAGCATTTATACTTACCTGGGGCTTCCTTCAGACTCCCATAGGCCACTGGCTCCCTCCCGGTCCTCACGGGCTGCTCCGATCCTCAGCTGGCCGGCTCAGTCTCTTTCTCAAGTTGACGCCAGTCCTGCTGTACTGCACATGCATGGCTCAGCTGCGCATGCCCCCATTACGCTCCTGTCGCTGGGAGCCTTCTGTGTCTGTACAGTACTACTGCACAGGTGCAGAATGCTCTTGTCCAGGGGCGTAGCAATAGGGGTTGCAGAGGTAGCGACCGCATCGGGGCCCTTGGGTCAGAGGGGCCCCATGGGGCCCTTCCTAAACCAAAGTATAAGCTGTTTATTGGTCCTATGGTGGTAATAATCACTTCTATAGATGCTTTGAATGGTAGTAATCGTTAACACACTGTTCCCCATCCCCTTCTTGCACCTCTAATACTGTAGATGACCGTGGCAGGTTTTTTTGCGCTGTATCAAGTGTTATGCATAGAGTGCTTGGGGGGGGGGGGGCCCAATGTAAAACTCGCACCGGGGCCCCGAGCTCCATAGCTACGCCACTGCTCTTGTCGTTGGAAGAGCGATGAGGGCGCACTGGGGTGAAGAGAATAGGAAAAGGCCGGGCCAGCCATAGGACGATTGGAGCGGCCCAGGAGGATGGCGAGGGAGCCGACAGCCTTAAGGAGGCTGAAGGAAGCCCTAGATAAGTATCTTTCTTGTCATGGGTACACTTTTAACCTATTTTTGTTACCCGTAAAAGGCAGTGTTGCATAATTCTGAAATGTACATTATTTTTCAGTTTTGGGTAACTTTACCTTTTTTTAATTTTTAACTTTGTTTTTTAAGCTCTGACAGTTTGCCACATGCCATTTCAAGCTATCTATTAAACTTCAACTACCTGAATCTTAATGCAAAACTAAAAATTCTAAACTTGACTCTAACATTAAAGGATCACTATTGCGAAAAAAGTAGGCAGTTAAAATCTGACAGAACCAACAGGTTTTAAGCCAGTCCATCTTCTAATGGGGGATTCTCAGAGTTTTCTTCGTTTTCAACAGCATTTCTTGAATAGCAATTTCAAAGTCTAACTGACAAAATCGTGTGAAAGTGAGTAGGGAGACTGGTATCTTACTATCTTACTTGAAGTTAACTACTCCAACTTAATTTGTATTGTTGTGTATCTCAGAGGTTGCACACTCTACAGTGTCCCCAGAAAGCAGCACAGCAACGAGGAATGGAGTTGCCGCAACTAAAAGAGTTGAAGAAAATGGAAACACAGGTGAGGAAACACTCAACCAAAGACAAATATTAACCACTTCCCAACCATAGTTTTTTTCCCCTTAAAAACCAGAGCAATTTTCACATCATGCTCCTCCCGTTCATTCACCAATAACTTTATTGATACTCATCACGCCAAAATGATCTATTTGTTGGGGGTTTTTTTGCCGCAAAATTCTTTCGGTGGCACCTTTTGCTAATAATTATTTTATTTTATATGTATTTAAAAGGGACTCCGAGCAGTGCCTGTGGGTATGCCTTTAAGCATACCTACAACTAATTAATTATATCCTCACACCTACCAGCATGATGTTTGTAATTATATCCCCCTGGGTTCCTTATATTTCATTGCATTGTGCTGAATGGAGCTGCTGACACTGGGGAAAGTGTCATCCTGTGTAATACAATGCTGAATAAGGAATCCAAGATGGTGGCCGCGATTTCGATCACGAAAATAGCGAAAACTAAAAGGCGTAGGGTGGCGATTTATATATCATTGGAAAGAGGAGAAAGAGAGCTTCAAAATGGTATGCATCTTTCCATAGTTACTGCACTGCTCGGAGTCCCTTTAAAGGTAGTAATAAGAGAAAACATTTGAAAAAAAATTATTACTCAGTTTTCAGCCATTATAGTGTTAAAATAAAATGTGCTACGATAGATAAAATCCACACGTTTTATTTGCCCATTTGTCCTGGTTAATAAAACATTTAAATTGTGTCCTTAGTACAATGTATAGTTATAATATTTTATCTGGAAATAAAAGTGTTTTTTTACGTTTAGTGATTTTTAATACTATATCACTATATCAATAATTATGAGCCTTTATTTGAAAAATAACAGTAATATACTTTCATGACATACATATCAAAAAGTCCATAAGTTAACTGTGTATTTTTTTTAACCACTTCCCGACCGCCTAACGCACAGAGGCGGCCGGGAAGTGGAGCCCTGAAGGACCGGCTCACCCACAGAGGCGGCGGTCCTTCTAAGGGCATGGGCGGAGCGATCGCGTCATCCGTGACGCGATTTTCCGCCGGCGCCTGTCACCGCTCGCCCGCCGCAACATCCCGCCGGCTATACGGAAGCGCCGGCGGGATGTTAACCCCGCGATCGCCGCATACAAAGTGTATAATACACTTTGTAATGTTTACAAAGTGTATTATACAGGCTGCCTCCTGCCCTGGTGGTCCCAGTGTCCGAGGGACCACCAGGGCAGGCTGCAGCCACCCTAGTCTGCACCCAAGCACACTGATTTCTCCCCCCCCTGCCCCAGATCGCCCACAGCACCCCTCAGACCCCCCCCCTGCCCACCCCCCAGACCCCTGTTTGCACCCAATCACCCCCCTAATCACCCATCAATCACTCCCTGTCACTATCTGTCAACGCTATTTTTTTTTTATCTCCCCCCCTGCCCACTGCCCCCTCCTGATCACCCCCCCACCCCTCAGATTCTCCCCAGACCCCCCCCAGACCTCCCCCCCCTGTGTACTGTATGCATCTATCCCCCCTGATCACCTGTCAATCACCTGTCAATCACCTGTCAATCACCTGTCAATCACCCATCAATCACCCCCTGTCACTGTCACCCATCAATCAGCCCCTAACCTGCCCCTTGCGGGCAATCTGATCACCCACCCACACCAATAGATCGCCCGCAGATCCGACATCAGATCACCACCCAAACGCAGTGTTTACATCTATTCTCTCCTCTAAACACCCACTAATTACCCATCAATCACCCATCAATCACCCCCTATCACCACCTGTCACTGTTACCCATCAGATCAGACCCTAATCTGCCCCTTGCGGGCACCCAATCACCCGCCTACACGCTCAGATTGCCCTCAGACCCCCCCTTATCAATTCGCCAGTGCAATATTTACATCTGTTCTTCCCTGTAATAACCCACTGATCACCTGTCAATCACCTGTCAATCACCCATCAATCACCCCCTGTCACTGCCACCCATCAATCACCCCCTGTCACTGCCACCCATCAATCAGCCCCTAACCTGCCCCTTGCGGGCAATCTGATCACCCACCCACACCAATAGATCGCCCGCAGATCCGACATCAGATCCCCACCCAAACGCAGTGTTTACATCTATTCTCTCCTCTAAACACCCACTAATTACCCATCAATCACCCCCTATCACCACCTGTCACTGTTACCCATCAGATCAGACCCTAATCTGCCCCTTGCGGGCACCCAATCACCCGCCTACACGCTCAGATTGCCCTCAGACCCCCCCCCCCCCCCTTATCAATGCGCCAGGGCATTATTTACATCTGTCCTTCCCTGTAATAACCCACTGATCACCTGTCAATCACCCATCAATCACCCCCTGTCACTGCCACCCATCAATCACCCCCTGTCACTGCCACCCATCAATCAGCCCCTAACCTGCCCCTTGCGGGCAATCTGATCACCCACCCACACCAATAGATCGCCCGCAGATCCGACATCAGATCACCACCCAAGCGCAGTGTTTACATCTATTCTCTCCTCTAAACACCCACTAATTACCCATCAATCACCTATCAATCACCCCCTATCACCACCTGTCACTGTTACCCATCAAATCAGACCCTAATCTGCCCCTTGCGGGCACCCAATCACCCGCCTACACGCTCAGATTGCCCTCAGACCCCCCCTTATCAATTCGCCAGTGCATTAGTTACATCTGTTCTTCCCTGTAATAACCCACTGATCACCTGTCAATCACCTGTCAATCACCCATCAATCACCCCCTGTCACTGCCAACCATCAATCACCCCCTGGCACTGCCACCCATCAATCACCCCCTGTCACTGCCACTCATCAATCAGCCCCTAACCTGCCCCTTGCGGGCAATCTGATCACCCACCCACACCAATAGTTCGCCCGCAGATCCGACGTCAGATCCCACCCACTAATTACCCATCAATCACCCCCTGTCACTGCTACCTATCAGATTAGACCCCTATCTGCCCCTAGGGCACTCAATCACCCGCCCACACCCTCAGAATGCCCTCAGGCCCCAGCCCTGATCACCTCGCCAGTGCATTGCTTGCATCTATTCCCCCCTCTAATCACACCTTGAGACACCCATCAATCACCTCCTGTCACCCCCTAGCACACCTACCCATCAGATCAGGCCCTAATTTGCCCCGTGTGGGCTCCTGATCACTCGGCCAAACCCTCGGATCCCCCTCAGACCCCCTTCCGATCACCTCCCCAGTGCATTGATTGCATCTATTTTCCCCTCTAACCACCCCCTGAGACACCCATCAATCACCTCCTGTCACCTCCCTAGCACTCCTATCCATCAGATCAGGCCCAATACAACCTGTCATCTAAAAGGCCACCCTGCATATGACCGGTTCCACAAAATTCTCCCCCTCATAGACCACCTGTCATCAAAATTTGCAGATGCTTATACCCCTGAACAGTCATTTTGAGACATTTGGTTTCCAGACTACTCACGGTTTTGGGCCCGTAAAATGCCAGGGCGGTATAGGAACCCCAGAAACGGACCCCATTTTAGAAAAAAGACACCCCAATGTATTCTGTTAGGTGTATGACGAGTTCATAGAAGATTTTATTTTTTGTCAAAAGTTAGCGGAAATTGATTTTTGTTTTTTTTTCACAAAGTGTCATTTTTCACTAACTTGTGACAAAAAATAAAATCTTCTATGAACTCGCCATACACCTAACAGAATACCTTGGGGTGTCTTCTTTCTAAAATGGGGTCACTTGTGGGGTTCCTATACTGCCCTGGCATTTTAGGGGCCCTAAACCGTGAGGAGTAGTCTTGAAACGAAATTTCTCAAAATGACCTGTGAAATCCTAAAGGTACTCATTGGACTTTGGGCCCTTTAGCGCAGTTAGGGTGCAAAAAAGTGTGGTATCGCCGTACTCAGGAGAAGTAGTATAATGTGTTTTGGGGTGTATTTTTACACATACCCATGCTGAGTGGGAGAAAGATCTCTGTAAATGGACAATTGTGTGTAAAAAAAATTAACAAATTGTCATTTACAGAGATATTTCTCCCACCCAGCATGGGTATGTGTAAAAATACACCCCAAAACACATTATACTACTTCTCCTGAGTACGGCAATACCACATGTGTGGCACTTTTTTGCAGCCTAACTGCGCTAAGGGGTCCAAAGTCCAATGAGCACCTTTAGGCTTTACAGGGGTGCTTACAATTTAGCACCCCCCAAAATGTCAGGAAAGTAAACACACCCCACAAATGACCCCATTTTGGAAAGTAGACCCTTCAAGGTATTTAGAGAGGAGCATAGTGAGTCCGTGGCAGATTTCATTTTTTTTTGTCGCAAGTTAGAAGAAATGGAAACTTTTTTTTTTTTTTTTTTTTTTTTGTCATTTTCCGCTTACTTGTGACAAAAAATAATATCTTCTATGAACTCACTATGCCTCTCAGTGAATACTTTGGGATGTCTTCTTTCCAAAATGGGGTCATTTGGGGGGTATTTATACTATCCTGGAATTCTAGCCCCTCATGAAACATGACAGGGGGTCAGAAAAGTCATAGATGCTTGAAAATGGGAAAATTCACTTTTTGCACCATAGTTTGTAAACGCTATAACTTTTACCCAAACCAATAAATATACACTGAATGGGTTTTTTTTAATCAAAAACATGTTTGTCCACATTTTTCGCGCTGCATGTATACAGAAATTTTACTTTATTTGAAAAATGT
The DNA here is from genome assembly GCF_040937935.1 of Hyperolius riggenbachi. Classification (NCBI taxonomy): domain Eukaryota; kingdom Metazoa; phylum Chordata; class Amphibia; order Anura; family Hyperoliidae; genus Hyperolius; species Hyperolius riggenbachi. The sequence goes on from NC_090651.1 coordinate 200,849,735, forward strand.
CAGCACAGAAAGTTAAAAAAATCATTTTTTTGCCAAAATTTATGTTTTTTTTTGATGAATATAATAAAAAGTAAAAATCGCAGGAGCAATCAAATAGCACCAAAAGAAAGCTTTATTAGTGACAAGAAAAGGAGCCAAAATTCATTTAGGTGGCAGGTTGTATGAGCGAGCAATAAACCGTGAAAGCTGCAGTGGTCTGAATGGAAAAAAAGTGGCCGGTCCTTAAGGGGTAGAAAGCCCTAGGTCCTCAAGTGGTTAAATAGTGTAATAATTTTTTTTTTACAAATGTTTTATTTTAGTAAATATAGGGTCTCTACCTATAGTGCCAGGGGTTCCAAATTAATAAAAATGTAAAAATGTATGTACAATTCTATATATAATAGTGTATGTGGGTACATTTTTGCTTTTTGGCCACCAGATGGTGCCACACTTAGTTACCATGTACACCAGAAGTATTATGTGTATCTGTGTACTTTCACTTTGTCAATGAATGCCGGTGTCTTTCTGATGTCTTTCATTCATCACAGGCAGTGTAATCAGGTTTGGGAACAAGCTGTTTCCATTCACCGCTTACAGAACGGTGGGATTGCGATGGAATCACTGCATCGGTGCTGAAATCTATTGGAAATCTGTTCCTAGTGTGTGGCACACATCAGATAGATTCCTGTCAGTTTTAACTTGACAGGCATCTGCCAGAAATCTATCTGATGGTCGAATCTGCTGCAAATCTATAAGTGTATGGCCACCTTTACTTTAGGATATGTGCTCCTAGTGTTTTGATAGGTTCCTGCTTGTACATTGGATTGTGCATGTCATAGGGCTAGTTAGGAAACATCAAATTTCAAGTGAGCCTCTACGTGGCGTATGTGAGTATGCAAAATAATATGAAGTGGTTCTTAGATTGCTGGTCTGCACTACTGAGTATTTTTGTTTACACTCCTTTGTTAGCTACAATTAGTATACAGCCAGCAGCATGCTGAAACTGAACTGCACTGAGCTGAGAATCAGAGAGAGGTGAGAAATGATCACTAGATATATTTTAATATATAAATACAGCAGCTATGCAATAAAATGCACTGGCAGCTTTCAGAGCAGAGAATCTGTACTTTAGGAACGTGTAATTTGTAGACAGAAAAGACAGACTTGTGCAAAGACAGACTTGTGCACAAAAGCAAATATGGTAACTGTAGGGGTTATAAAAAGTAGGATTTTTTATTGAATGTTATGTCAGGGTTTTATCCCACTTTAAAATTAAATTCTCCAATTTTATTTGTGTTGTTATGTATCTCAGAGGTTGCACGGTCTACAGTGTTTCTAGGAAGCAGTACAGCAGTGAGGAATGGAGTGACAGCTACCAAAAAAGTTGACGAAAATGCAAACACAGGTGAGGAAACACTCAACCAAAGACAAATATTAAGCTGTATAAAGCAATGAAAATACACATACAGATCTTTTGGATGTGAGGTCAGTTACCTTTTCAGAATGGAATAATTTTTGTGCAGTTACAGCCATTATAAAAAATATTCCTGAGTCTCCAGACCATTGCCACGTTCTGTTAAAAACTGAAAAACTTTAACGAACGGTACCAAAATAGCCAGTTTTCCACTGCTGGTTACTAAGCAATAGCATCACGAATGAAAACGACAAAAGCAATTTCTAAATTGTATCATCACATTCCACAGCACTGCAATCTCCCTTTACATGTGTCAAAATTACTACACACAGTAACATCATTTGGGAAAGTGTTTTTAAAAAAACTCAGTAATTTGCCCCTTCTGGGCCTCACACTATTCCTTCTCCATGTCTGGGAAAGCTGTAGGAATGAGCAGGATGACCGCTATAGAATTAGCGGTAATGGTATTGGCAGCACAGTCGAATCGTCCATTTCTAGAGTGAAATGGCTTTCATTTTCTGTAAAATGTGCTTCATCCCAGCTGGGGGGACCCAGAAACCACCTGGATGCAATCAATGTCAGGCTGGAACACCTCATCGCCACACTAAACCCCACCATTCACTCTTTGCTTCTGTCAATAGCAAGAGAGTGCTTAGAGGCTGAAAAAAATAGAAATGCATTTGGCATTTTAGGATGGAGAAATTGCAAATAGGAGGCTTGATGGTCTGGTTGGAGTCAATCTGAAGGCATTAAAAAGAAAAAAAAAAAAATAAGGGACAAAAAAAGGAAACCATACCTTGATCAGCCACAACAGTAATACCACTAACAGATAAAAGTGCATAACAATGATTATCCCATTACAATGGCATCTATCCTGCAAGTGAACAGTTAGTTCTAGAAGGCGATGTGTTACAAATAGAAAATATGGTCAAGTGTAAGGATCTGAGCATTCCAACCAGGAAAAATCGAGATGGCTAGATGACTGTGTCAGGGAATCTCCAAAGCATCAGATCTTATGGAGTGTGTGTTTTGGTTATGCAGTGGGAAGTACCCAGGATAAGTAAATCCAGCAAAGATGCCACCTTGTCGACAACAGTTTGTATAGTCAAAGCCACGTTTTTCCCAGTAGAAATGTATGATTGTGAGTGTTGGACCATAAGGAAGGCTGAGCGCCATAGAATTGACGCCTTCGAATTTTGGTGCTGAAGAAGACTTTTGAGAATCTCTTGGACTGCAAGAAGATGCAATCCATCAATCCATAAAGTAATTAACCCTGACTGCTCATTGGAAGGAGCACTGCTGAAGATGAAGCTGAAATATTTTGGACACACAATGAAAAGGCAGGACTAATTGAATAAAACCCTGATGCTGGGAAGGATCGAGGTCAAAAGGAGGCAGGAACGGCAGAGAATGAGATTGCTATATAGTATCATGGAATCAACAAACATGAGCTTGGACAAGCTTCGAGAGGCCGTAGAGAATAGAGAGACCTGCATTGCTGTGGTCCATGGGGTCACAAGGAATAGCGACGGAACAACAACAAGTATAGATAGGACAGCTCTGTATAAAACAATGGACATTAATTATCACTTAAGGTGGCCATACATCAGGCGACTTGGCAGTCGATCGACTATTCAATTCGATTATTATATTTGAATCAGCTGAAAATTGGTGCCACCATCAACGATGCGAACAATTTCGTGCTGATATTGGTCGCATGAATAGGTCAGATATGCTACAAGATGTAGGGCCGACTTGCTTGATTGGGTATGCGGCGGTAATGGTAACCGATATCGGGATGAGCGACAAACGCAAGGAAACCGCCGACGCTGTCACTTCTAATGTACAATGTGCCACCCCAGTGTTCAGTGCAGTATGCATTACCTGTTTGTGTCTGCCGCATGTCCTCTGCTGGCTACAGGCGCAGTCCTTAATCCGTACACGTGGTTGCCAGAGTAACATGGTCTGGTGTGTGACGTCACACACACACACCCACGTGTATTCTGGCAACCAAGTATAGATGAAGGATGGGGACAGCGGTGGACACAGATAGGTAATGTATAGGGCACCGAGGGCACATTGCACATTACTGGGGACAGTTTACCATGCCGGTAAAGCTGTGGATTATTGCCACAGTGCGTCACAAGGCCAATTAAATTAATTGGGAATTGGCCTGCAGTGTATGGGAAGCCAACAAATCTCTTTCTAATCAAATTCGATTAAAGACAGATTTGTCTCTTGGGTGAATCTGCCCATCATTGCTAGATGTATGGGCACCTTTACAGGAGACTTTACTTTTGTAATGTTAGGAATGATTTACGGCAGCAGTAAAGCAGGTGTTTTTTCATCTTTTCAATCATGACTGATGAACCCACCAAGTGGTGCTCAAAGAGAATAAAAAAGAGAATGAAGCAGTTATTTTTAATAATCCGTATTTTCTTAAAAATTACGGTAATACTTAAAAAAAAGTTTTATTTTTAATGCTAAACACAAATAAAACAAAGTATCATTTCATCCCCTTTAGTTACTGTATGTCAAAACTCCAACTTCATCCTAATAAACCTAATAAAGGTACCATGCAATACTAAGAATTTTTTAGAATTAAAGAGAATCTGTACTCTAATATTCTTACAATAAAAAGCATACCATTCTATTAATTATTTTCTCCTGTGCCCCTCTGTGCTGTTTCTGCCACTCTCTGCAGAATAAACAGTTAGGCAGTGTTTACAAACAAACTAACCAGCTTCTAATAGGCTCAGCTGAGCATAGTGTGTGAGTCATTCAGAGTGTGCAGGGGGCCTGCAGAGGGTGTGTATCGCTTCTACCAATCACAAGCAGTCCTGCACATTCCACACAATCAAGCCTTAGCCCGACAAACAGGACAGAGGAAAGATACATTGATTTATTACAGAGACAGTGCAGTTAGGAAAGACTGCAGTAAGCCAGAGCAGATTAGAACAGGCATAGGAACTTATAGGATAGAAGAACTAAGGCTGAAAAATTTGTTACAGAGTCTCTTTAAGGCCTCTTTCACAGTGGGACGTTGCGTTTGAGGCGACGTTAAAGTCGCACAACGTGCCCCTAACGCAGCGCATGTAGGTTATGACATTGGACGTTATTTTGCACTGCGTTAGGTGTCTTTTGGTGGGCTTTTTTCATCACATACTGATGGAACGAAAACGGCGCATGCGTTACATTTAAAAAAACAAAAATTACTAAGCATGTGAAACACACATAACGCAGCAAATGTATTGCTAAACGCACAGCAAACAGCACTTTCTAAATATTGCTAAACCTTACACACAACACAACGTGTGCACTGAGAATGACACACAGACTTTGTATTGCTGTGCGTTAGTCTGCGTTATAATTTTCTATAACGTGCAAATTTAACGTCCCACTGTGAAAGAGGCCAAAGGCTGCTTTGTCTTAAAAAAAATGTTTTTTTTTAATTTTAGGGGCAGAGAGGAGGCGGGGAGAGGCTGCTATGTAGCCAGACACATGGCTACTTGGCATTCACTGCACTCGCAGTGTTTACTCTTTGGAGCGGCCGCTGATTGGCTGGCGGGACCACGTGATGCGGAGAGCTCTGCTCACGTGGTCTCACGTGGTCTCCGCAGCGCCTCCGACAGAGCAGGCGCACCAAGAGCTGCTTGTAACGCGGCTCTTGGTAGCGTCCTGCTCCAACACCACTAGATTTTGCGTTAGGGGCACGTTATGTGCCCTATAACGTCCCCTAAACGCAACGTCCTGGTGTGTAAGTAGCCTAAAGGAAATTACTCATGCAGCAAAATGGTACTTTGGGGATCCTCTGTATACCAAAAGGCACAATCTGTACTTCACATAAAGTACTTTGGTTATAATTGCAAAGGAGGAAACTGAACTTCCTGGCAATGTAATATAACATAGATTTTAATAAAAAAAATATATATTGAACCTCACGGACAAATGATGTTTCCTTTTTTAATTTTACTTTTTAAAACCCTTTTTCACCCTTTTTTACATTCACAAAATAATGATTTCATAACGCTTCAATAAACAGAAATAAAATATGTATATCAATAGAGATAAGGGTTCCATAACCGATTAAACTTTTTGGCACAAACACAGTTGAAAATGTTGCCTATTTGGCTGTCATAATATTCTCTTTTACATAACTAACACAGCTCCAAGTTCAATTAAATTAATTTATCATAACAGAGTGATTGTCTTTCATATGGCTCAGATGGGGCTCTTTAGGGCTCTTGCACTGTGTGGAATGAAAGAGTGCAAAGTGGGGAGGAAGGGGGTGCAGGTTATAATGTGGAATGGACTCAGTCATTGCGGAACTGAAATGAATAATTAGTGAACTAATTGAGACTAATTGTGTCAGATCAGTGGCTGAGTTGCTGCACAGTGAGTGACAATAAACATATTGATGAGGAGGATAAATGGACATGTGTTAGACCCTTACATGAACTTCACTTGCAGTGGCATGGCAGGGGAGTTGCGGATAAGAAGAATGATGGGTATACACATGTACTTATAAATGATCAATCCACGCAGAAAACATTTCCCTATAAGTAATAAGCAGTCAATGGTAGAGTGTATTTTAGCTGTTTATAGATAACTTGATTTGCAGATATTACAAAAAACACCTTTAAAGTGGAGCTGAACTCTTGCACAGGACAGAAGGAAAACTGAAAGAAATGCACCCTGTATGTATTTAGAGGGTTTAGCCAGTCTGATTCCCCATCATCTGTGTCTTATCACAAGCTGTGATTTGATCTCTCACATGTCAGCTGACTGTCACGGCAGAGAGGCTAATTTGAAAGCACAGGATATTAACAATATGTCTGCTTCCATGAAAGCAGGAAGTAGATACACTGCAGATTTAGTGCAGGATTTTGTATCAGATGTAACAAAGAAATGTATTTCTGTAAAGGTTATTATGCTGTTGTGAATCTTTTAAAGTAGAGAGGACGTTCTGAGTTCAGGTCCGCTTTAAGGGCCCATTCACACTAGAGCGTTTTGCCGGCGATTTAGGCAAAAAGCTCAAGCACTAGCGCTTCTGAAAGCGCTAGTTCTATAATACCCTATGGGCCCATTCTTACTTGGGCCATTTGCGTTAATCGCCGGCGATTAATGCAAATTGCCAAACGCAAATGCGTACCCTGCACCATTTTCAGGCGATTTCCCGGCGATCGCGTTTCAGTGCTATAGAAGCGCTAAACATGATCGCAGAGAAATCGCTGCAGTGTCCAGTGATTTTTCGATCGTGGAAAAAACACTCCCGCAAAACGCCGGCGGTAATCACTGACGTTTTGCGCTTTCAAGTGTGAATGGGGCCTAAGACATCTGGATCAGGTACTCCTTCACCAGCAGGTTTCCATAGCAATGACCCTGTTGTATGAGGCAGAAAACTGTCCTGCAGCAACACCACAAGAGTTGCTTAAAGTGGATTCAAGATAAACTTTTACTCACTGCATGATTGTGTTCCTTTCATATACAGGATCTTCTCAAAAAAATTGCATATTGTGATAAAGTTCATTATTTTCTGTAATGTACTGATAAACATTAGACTTTCATATATTTTAGATTCAAATACACACAACTGAAGTAGTTCAAGCCTTTTATTGTTTTAATATTGATGATTTTGGCATACAGCTCATGAAAACCCAAATTTCCTATCTCAAAAAAATAGCATATTTCATCCAACCAACAAAAAAAGTCAACCTTCAAATAATTATGTTCAGTTATGCACTCAATACTTGGTCGGGAATCCTTTTGCAGAAATGACTGCTTCAATGCGGCGTGGCATGGAGGCAATCAGCCTGTGGCACTGATCAGGTGTTATGGAGGCCCAGGATGCTTCGATAGCGGCCTTAAGCTCATCCAGAGTGTTGGGTCTTGCGTCTCTCAACTTTCTCTTCACAATATCCCATAGATTCTCTATGCCAATAACATGTAAAAGTTGCTTTCATCCGAAAAAAGGACTTTGGACCACTGAGCAACAGTCCAGTGCTGCTTCTCTGTAGCCCAGGTCAAGTGCTTCTGCCGCTGTTTCTGGTTCAAAAGTGGGTTCATGCTTCCATCTGCTGAAAAGCTTTATGGAGATGAAGATTTCATTTTTCAGCACGACCTGGGACCTGCTCACAGTGCCAAAACCACTGGTAAATGGTTTACTGACCATGGTATTACTGTGCTCAATTGGCCTGCCAACTCTCCTGACCTGAACCCCATAGAGTCTGAAGCAGTCATTACTGCAAAAGGATTCCCGACCAAGTATTGAGTGCATAACTGAACATAATTATTTGAAGGTTGACTTTTTTTTTTTTTTTTGAAACATTTTATTTGCTTTTTATATTTTCATAAAAACAAAACATTTTGAGGCATTAAGGCTCAAGGCCAACATGTCAAATGCCTCAAGTTAATCTGTACACTCGCCTTTTGCATAGATACATCTTATGGATAGAAGAGTTAAAGTTTGTGCCGTGACAGTTTAGCTAAGCAAACAAAACAACCTTAAAACCCTCCTTAGTCCCCCTTCCCCCCTTACCCCTATCTGTTTCCCCCTCCCTCTCTCTCTGCTGCCACTGTTCCTTTCCATGTATTTCTTGGGTTTGTGGTCCATAATTTTTTATTAATATAGGTTAGTCTAATATGCTTGGTCTTTATGATGTTATCTTGAGTGGTTTTCTTGTAATTGTTGTTGAATCTGTGATAGAGGTAGGCCATGTGTCTTTGGTTTTAGGAAGCTAGACTTTTTTGTTTTAAAAACACTTTTCTTTTATTGGTCGGATGAAATATGCTTATTTTTTGAGATAGGAATTTTGCGTTTTAATGAGCTGTATGCCAAAATCATCAATATTAAAACAATAAAAGGCTTGAACTACTTCAGTTGTGTGTATTTGAATCTAAAATATATGAAAGTCTAATGTTTATCAGTACATTACAGAAAATAATGAACTTTATCACAATATGCTAATGTTTTGAGAAGATCCTGTAGTTTATAGGGCATTCCTCAAGTCAAATACTTTTTTGTTTTTGTTTTAATACTCCAATTCCCTGTAAACTAAACAAGCCTTGCCCACAGCTTTTCAGAGTGCCTTGGCATTTTCAGACACTAGCAAGGGCTTACAGGAGCTAAGTCAGGGCAGGTGGAGGGGGAGGTGTTACTAGCCATTGATTTCAGAGGCAGAGGGGAGGAGGGAGGAGGAGAGGCGAGCTGATAACATCTCCAGCCTTCAGCCTGTGTCAATGTGACAAAGGCCCAGTGCACACCGAAAACCTCTAGCAGATCTACAAAATGCTAGAGGTTTTTGAAGCAGATTTTAGAGCGATTCTAGGCATGTTTAGAGAGGTTTTATCTAAATATGCCTAGCATTTTTTGGAGCGTTTTTGTGTAGCAGATTACAAATATTGTTACAGTAGAGCTGTTACTGGACAGCTACTGTAACAAAAACGCCTGGAAAACCATTCTGATGTAGTGTTTTTCAGAGGCGTCGTTAGCCCTTTTTTAGGGGGGCCTGTGCCCCAACATGTCCGTGGGTGCCCCCAATCTATTTGCAGGGGTGCCCGCTGCTCCCCTCGGCTGCTGCTGTCCCCCCCCCCCACCGCTGGCCGCCGCATCAGACCTCGATCAGCCGGCGACCACTAGTGCGGGCGCTAAGACCTAGCGGACACCACACTGATATGCGGAAGTGACAGGGGGTGCCTGTCACTCACTACCTAACCTGGGGGTCCCTGTCACTCACTACCTAACCTGGGGGGTCCCTGTCACTCACTACCTAACCTGGGGGACACCTGTCACTCACTACCTAACCTGGGGGTCCCTGTCACTCACTACCTAACCTGGGGATCGCCTGTCACTCACTACCTAACCTGGGGGGCACCTGTCACTCACTACCTAACCTGGGGGTCCCTGTCACTCACTACCTAACCTGGGGGGTCCCTGTCACTCACTACCTAACCTGGGGGGTCCCTGTCACTCACTACCTAACCTGGGGGGCGCCTGTCACTCACTACCTAACCTTGGGGGCGCCTGTCGCTCATTACCTAACCTGGAGGGCGCCTGTCACTCACTACCTAACCTGGAGGGCGCCTGTCACTCACTACCTAACCTGGGAGTCCCTGTCACTCATTACCTAACCTGGGGGTGCCTGTCACTAACTACCTAACCTGGGGGTCCCTGTCACTCACTACCTAACCTGGGGGTCCCTGTCACTCACTACCTAACCTGGAGGGCGCCTGTCACTCACTACCTAACCTGGGGGTCCCTGTCACTCACTACCTAACCTGGTGGGGCCCCGTCACTCACTACCTAACCTGGGGGGTCCCTGTAACTCACTACCTAACCTGGGGGGCGCCTGTCACTCACTACCTAACCTGGGGGGCGCCTGTCACTCACTACCTAACCTGGGGGTCCCTGTCACTCACTACCTAACCTGGAGGGCGCCTGTCACTCACTACCTAACCTGGGGGTCCCTGTCACTCACTACCTAACCTGGGGGGTCCCTGTCACTCACTACCTAACCTGGGGGGTCCCTGTAACTCACTACCTAACCTGGGGGGCGCCTGTCACTCACTACCTAACCTGGGGGGCGCCTGTCACTCACTACCTAACCTGGGGGTCCCTGTCACTCACTACCTAATCTGGGGGCCCCTGTCACTCACTACCTAACCTGGGGGGCGCCTGTCACTCACTACCTAACCTGGGGGGGCGCCTGTCACTCACTACCTAACCTGGGAGTCCCTATCACTCTTTACCTAACCTGGGGTGCCTGTCACTAACTACCTAACCTGGGGGTCCCTGTCACTCATTACCTAACCTGGGGGTCCCTGTCACTCACTACCTAACCTGGAGGGCGCCTGTCACTCACTACCTAACCTGGGGGTCCCTGTCACTCACTACCTAACCTGGAGGGTCCCTGTCACTCACTACCTAACCTGGGGGGCGCCTGTCACTCACTACCTAACCTGGGGGGCGCCTGTCACTCACTACCTAACCTGGGGGTCCCTGTCACTCGCTACCTAACCTGGGGGTCCCTGTAACTCACTACCTAACCTCGGGGTCCCTGTCACTCACTACCTAAACTGGGGGACTCCTGGCGCTACCTTAACTTGGGGGCACCTGTCATTACCTAAACTATCCAGGCCAGCCAGCCCAGCATCACCACCAGCCTACTAGCCCAGAATCACTGTCAAAAAGGCCACTGCACCACCACCAGTCAGGCCAGCATTTACTTCAACCAGCCAAGCACAGCTCAGCATTACCGCCAGCCAAGTCACAGCATCACCGTCAGCCAACCCAGCCACAGCATCGGCCACAGCATCAACGCCAGCCAACCCGGCCACAGCATCACCGCCAGCCAGGCGACAGCATCACTACCAGGCCTTTCAGCCCACACATCATCCCCAATCCAGCCAAAAACAGTATTGCCAGGCACAGCAGCCAGTAGAGGAGAATTCAGAAGCCAGGTGAGAGGTGTCTACCATATTAAGGGGGCATTCTGCCTAGTTATGTGAAATGCTGTCTATTTATGTGCCTCATGACTGCTGAATTTGTCTTGTTGGGGGCCTCATGATTGCTGAATTTGTCTTGTTGGGGGCCTCATGATTTGTTGGGGGCCTCATGATTGCTGAATTTGTCTTGTTGGGGGGCCTCATGATTACTGAATTTGCCTCGATAGGGGCCTCACGATTGCTAAATTTGTTCTGATGGGTGGCCTCATGATTGCTGAATTTGTCTTGCTGGGGGTCACATGATTGCTAACTGCGAGACTATGGCAAAAGCTGAATCATCATCATATGAGACAATAGCATTAAACCTACTATTTTAGATTTTTAAAACAGAAAATAAAACTGTGAGGTTCTAAAAAAAAATGAATACATTTTTCAGGAGTAGGATGGATGAAATTGTTTATCTTCACAGTTTATTTTCAACTTGAATTTTCCATAATGTTCATGTATGAGTTTCCACTTTGCGATAGATAATATAATAATAATCTAATGTCCCATCATTGCTAAGTTCATGTAAATTTGTCTCCACCCGTGACCACACTCACATTCTGGTCCATGGCCGCACAACGTAACCCTCATATTTTTCGGCGCACTAGCTGCAGTGTGCTGATCTCTGCTGCCTACAGTATGTACAGTATAAGCTGTTCTCTAGTGCCTGCACTGTGTGCTGATCTGCCTCCAGTGTGTACAGTATAAGGTGTTACTGTACACAGCTGTGCCTTTACTGATTGTAAACGAGCTGTATTGTATGCTGATCTCTGCTACTTTCAGTATGTACAGTATTAGCTGTAAAGCCTGGTACACACATACAATTTTGATTAGCCAAATTTATCTCTGTTCATCAAATTCATTGTCTGTTGGCCCACTTACTGCATGGTGGGTGGTAAAATTGGTCAGTGATTGACCAATCAAAATTGTATGTGCGTATACATCTTTGATCTATGCCTATACTGATTGTAAATTATCTAAATAAAGGACAGGGTGTTCCATCCAATATTTTGATGGGCAGGCCCGTTACCTGTAGCTTACATCGCTGCTAAGTTCATGTACATTTGGCCCCACCCAAGGCCACGCCCACTCACTGCATGGTCACGCCCATTTTTGCCGCATATACTCCCCACCTAGTGCCCACAGGTGCCCCCGATCTCCAAGGACCCTAGGAACGCCCCTGGCGGTTTTCCACTTTCCTATACCTTAACATTGAGGCAGAAACACCTCAGAAATCTAAAAAATGCTTGTCACAGGAGCCCTCAGTGGCTGACCGCACTTAGCCTTCTAAACGGTGCCAGCGCACAGATCGTGCGAACTCTGGTCGCAGTCAATGCGCAGGAACCGTTAAGAATTAGCCGCAGACAACTCCAAAGGGAGCCTGTGAGACACGGGTAATTACAACGTCACCTACTGGTTCAGAGTAAACTGCCACCACCGCGGTTACTATGGGACCGTGGGGCCCACTAACTGACTGACTAATCCTGCGAATAAAACGGTTAAACACACGATATTCTGTCTAGCCAACAACAAACAAACAGTAGCGTATCTTCAGAGAGCCGGGATCATTTCTGTGTGTGCTGATAAGCAGGGTAGCGAAACAGTGAATGACTTGGGGAAAGTCGTTTATTCACGCAATATAAATAATTAATATATACAGACAATTATGAAAATCAACAATTATTAAAACAGTAATAGCCAGTATGAAAAATAAAAGAAGGGAGAAAAATACTTAGTTCCTGGAAAGATGTCCTTATTGTGGGAAGAATCATAAAGTTCTTGGTTTCAAAGTCCAGAGTTCAGAGTTCAGACCAGGTGGATGCCAGCATATCCTCAAGCTGGCATCTGATGAATTCAAGATGTTTCAGTGTGGAGGACCCTGAGTTTGGGTCCTCAGCCATTCTTATGCCCCTGCTTCAGTAGGAGGGAGTGAGGGCGGGGAGCCATACACCCCCTTCAAAGATGAGATGAGCCCTCCCCTTGTACTGGGGCTAGAAATCATATCTACCAATATATGGGCTCTATCTCACAGAACCGTACAGGTCAGGGCAGATTTATTAACATTTTCAGGTCTGTCTCGATTTACCCAGCGCCCTGATACCAGACATGAGGGGTGGGACCCCTGTGGTATCATCAGGGCCTTTTCAAACTGCCTAACTGGCAGTCCTTACCTCAGAATGTTCTGAAACTTCCTCAGAACCAGCACCGGGGCTCATGCTACACTTCCCCCACGTTTGGTGAAGCTGCCATCTCAGGAACCCCAGAAATATGACAGATCTGGGAAGTTATGGATTTGCTATGAGACTCAGGGCCCGTTTCCACTAGTGCGACGCAATTTCGCCGGCATTCCGACGCTTGTAAAAACGCATGCGGGTGCGTTTCCGCATGCGTTTTACCCGCGATTTCGCGTGCGATTTCGCATGGCAGGGTGCCATGCGAAATTAACCATGACACTGCCAGGGCAAAATAACATTGAGAAGGGTGCGAAATCGCACGCGAAATCGCGGGTAAAAACGCATGTAACAAACGCATGCGTTTTTACTATTAAATACATTAGCGGCGATTCGCACGGATTCCCGACGCAGGCGAATTCTGCGGGTCCCGCCGTGCAGATTTGGCCCGCCGCCAAATCGCTCCCGCACGCCGCACAGGTGGAAACAGCCCCATCCACTAACATTAGCTATGCGAATCCGCATGCAGTGCCCGCATGCGGATTCGCCCTAGTGGAAACGAGCCCTCAGGTTATTCCCAGGCAAAGGCTCTTTGAAGTTTGGAGCAGCCAGCGAGGTGTCGCCTCCCCTGCTGGGAATGAGCCAGTGGGTCTGGCTTTTAGCCCAACTAGATTGCTCCTGCCATGGTGCTTGTCACCTTATACCTGATGGATGGGCCATCAGCACAGCTTGAAGCCAGGGACTCTCTGGGGCAGATTAGGCTCAGGCTCATTAGCATATCAAAAGAGCCATCCAGCCTTTGGAATGGTGCTCTCTTTGCTAAGAAAAGGACTTCAGCTGTCCCTACACACTCAACCCAGATTGTACCGTTTTGAAGCGCAATCGATGCAGGAATCGAGTGCGATCGTTCTTTTCTTCACGGGCGGTTCCAGGACGCGCCTGCGTCCCCGCAATCGTCCGTGACAATGCTGCAGCCCCGAAGTTTGCGTTTGTGGGAAAAACGAGCCGCTCTGGTGTGCACCATCCCACTCACTTTCATTAGCCAAGCGGTTTCCCCCCTGCAAGCGTTTTAAAAAACGCTCCAGAACCGCTCTGGTGTGCACCAGCCCAAACAGAACATGGCTGCCCTCATTGTATCACAGGAATAAATAATCATAAACTTTGAAACTTTTGCAGCTAGATATGCTATCTAAACTTTAGATAAGATATATAGACAAGGTACTTATTATAGTTAGTTTTTCATCTCGGATCTGCTTTAAAGGGGTTCTGTGTGTGTGTGTGTGTGTGTGTGTGTGTGTGTGTGTGTGTGTGTGTGTGTGGGGTGGGGCACTAACCTGGGGCTTCTATCAGCCCCCTGTAGCAGTCATGTCCCACGCCGTCCTCCTCCGATCCGCCGTTCTCCACCGCCGGCTCTGGTCTAGCGCGGCATGCTTTCTAACTGCGGCTGCTAGCTTCCGCTCACGTCATCGGAAGCATACTGCGCAGGCGCAGTGCAAGAAACCTCCGTACTGCGCCTGCGCAGTAAGCTTTCGATGACGCGAACGGGAGCACGCATTATTTGTCTGGTGTCGGCAGCGGGGGAACGGCAGGATGGCGTGGGACATGACTGCTACAGGGGGCTGATAGAAGCCCCAGGTAAGTGTCTGTTTTTACCCGCAACACACCCCGACAGAACCCCTTTAAGGCTTGTTCACACTACAAGAGCTTTAATAAGTGCTTTGTGATTTAAATGGTCTTTCTAATGTTATCCTATGTGAGTGTTCACACTGCAGCGATATGTTTTTGTAAAAATCCCCCTTAGCATTGTATTAGCGAGAGCCAGGGCCGGATTTACCATTAGGCACTGTAGGCACGTGCCTACAGGTGCCTGATGATGGAAAGGCGGCTCACTACCCTCCCCTCCTGCCTCCCTCCTGCATTACCTATGCAGAGTCCCGAGTGGAGTGTATTTACTCAACCATTTATGAGAGGTTACTCACCCTGGTCCAGGGATACCACTGACTAGATCTCCCTTCAGTTGAAGGGGCACCTCTAGCTACTTAATACTGAGGATAGCTTTGTCTACCTAATACTGAGGGGCAGCTGTAGCTACTGTGATATTCTGGGGGTTTTAACTCATTGGTAGAGTAGGGCAGCAGCACCAAGCGTCACAACACACCAGCCAGTAAATCTTTTTAGGGTAAAAATAAAACAATCCAGCTTTATTGCCAGTCAAACATTGTCCATAAACTGCAACAAAATAAACCACTTTGGGTATTCAGTAATCACACTGTAGGCACAGCACAAAAATATACAGCCTTCTTCAACCACACTGGCTTTTCAGTGACACCCTGCCATCTACTTCCTGTGACGTCACAGGAAGCGAAGAGCCAGAGATACCCGTACGCGACGAGAAATGGTAAGACTGCCCGCTATGCTGCGCTCTTATACTCTACATACAGGGGGACACTGGGGGGCACATTCGGAGGGAGGGACAGTATTATCTTACACATCGCCCCACACACCACATCCGCCGGCTGGGGCCTCGATCATTTTTTTTTCCTCTGCCTCCCGGGACACAAGGGGGGGGGGGGGGGTATCCCGGGACAGCGGGACCCCTCCCCCAACCCGTGACCGTCCCGACGAATCCGGGACGGTTGGGGCCCCTGTAGTTATTCTTACTCCCAATTCAGTAGAACTTTTCTGGGTTCCTATTGTAAGGTGAGCTAAAATACAGCATAGCTCAGCAATGAATCACTGCCAAGTCCAGACAACATAAATTGTGTTTATTTACACCAGGGAATAAGCAGGCATGTGAGGGAGGGGGGGGGGGGGGGAAAGACCTCTCCCTCAACCTTACACCCACAGTGACCTCTCCCTCCACCTAGGACCCATACTGACCTTTCCCTTCCCAGCATTAGCACTGCAGTCATCCTGCATCCCCCAGCACCCACACTGACCTCTCCCTGCCCCAGCACCTACAATGACCTTTCCCTCCCCCAGCGGCACCCTTCCTGTCCCCAGCAGCACCCACACTGATCTCTCCCTCCCGCAGCACCCACACACTACTTCTCCCAAAATCCGCTCACACCCCTTCCCCCCCATAGCTGGCACCCAGTACGCACACTCACATGACACCAAGTACCTGCACTCAGGCCTGACATTGAACCCAGTACTCAGTACTCACACAGCCTCCACATTGCACCCACTATCTGCACTGCACCTAGCACTCACTTAACCAGAACCTGCACCCAAAGTACCTGCATTAAAAACCTACGTTACACACAATGCCCACCCATAGCCAGCACAGGCATGGCACCAAGTATTCACACCCAGTACCTGCACCCAGCACCCACATGACATCCAGTACACACACCCAGATCTTACATGGCACTAAGTACCTGCAGTCAACACCCGCATGATACTCGATACCCACCCATAGCCAGAACCCACATGACACCCTGTACCCGCACCCAGAACCCACATGGCACCCAGCATCTGCATCCAGCACCCACATGACAACCAGTACTCCCCTAGCCAGAAACAAGGATGGGGGAATGTATGTCCACCAGTGACAGACAGGTCAGACTGACTCTATATCATTGAATGCAGCCAGCGCTTCTGTGACTGAATGTGCCAAGTGGAGGGGCTCAGAGGGATGGTTTGAGACAGTTGGAGGCAGGGGGGGGGGGAGGGGTCAATGTCACATGTCTCCGCAGGGGGCTTGGGGGGGAAGGTTGCCCACCATTTGTAGGTACTACAGTGCATTTCAAGGGAGGGGAGGCTTTTTTTTAAATTTGAGCACGCCCATTTAAAGACCCTCTGCACGGGCCTGGGAATAAGTATTCTTTTTGTTGCTAGAAATTTAACAATGGTGTTTGTTTCTCATAGATTCTGAAGCCTCTAAGCTGAAATCTAACAGAACCACCATTCTGGTCCTCGTGTCGCTAATGATCGGCATCTTGCTAGTGATTGTACATCTCTTCTTCATAAAGCTTAGAAAAGCCCATTCAACCTGGAAGAAAGGTGAGGAGTACATAAAAAAGCTAAATATATATTTCTTTTTAGCTACGGTCTGCTCTATGGACAGGTAAGGACATAATAGGATGAACAAGAGGCTGGTAGTGCAATAGCATGAGAATATTCAGGGGAAAAACATTCTTACTACTTCAGGTCAGTTAGCTTGCCTCATGGAAATCAAGCAGAGCCTGTGTTTGCAGTTCGCCTGCCTCATGGAAACCGAGCAGAGCCTGTGTTTGCAGTTCACTTGCCTCATGGAAACCGAGCAGAGCCTGTGTTTGCAGTTCGCTTGCCTCATGGAAACCGAGCAGAGCCTGTGTTTGCAGTTCGCTTGCCTCATGGAAACCGAGCAGAGCCTGTGTTTGCAGTTCGCTTGCCTCATGGAAACCGAGCAGAGCCTGTGTTTGCAGTTCGCTTGCCTCATGGAAACCGAGCAGAGCCTGTGTTTGCAGTTCGCCTGCCTCATGGAAACCGAGCAGAGCCTGTGTTTGCAGTTCGCCTGCCTCATGGAAACCGAGCAGAGCCTGTGTTTGCAGTTCGCCTGCCTCATGGAAACCGAGCAGAGCCTGTGTTTGCAGAGTTTAGGTACTAAACTAACTCAGCCTGACCACAGGGGCTGGAAAACCGCGATCGTCTGCACTCCCACAAATGTGCGAACAAGCACGGTCAGCTACTACACACCACTACACAAAGATTGCTGCCGAGAGGACTAACATTTATGTCCTGGAGGTGTCAACTAACAAAAACAAGAATTTGCTCACCTGACATTATCAGTAAAGCTCTTTGCGGTTGTTTGCAGTGGGTTAAACTCTGCATTTCGTCTGTCAGTGTGAACCTGGCCTAACCCTTTTACTACCTTATTGCCTTGTACGCACGCTGAGGGTTTTAAAGCACTTAATTCCACAAATTTCAGAGAATGAAATGTGATTTCTGCCCTTTTAGAGATTGAAGCAGAGCTCTGCGTTTTTGGTGGGACTTTTACCATGGATCCCTCTCCGGCATGCCACGGTCCAGGTGTTAGGCCCCTTGAAACAACTTTTCCATCACTTTTGTGGCCAGAAACAGTCCCTATAGGTTTTAAAATACGCCTGCCTATTGAAGTCTATAGAGGTTCGCCTGTTCGCAAAATTTTGCGAAAAATTTGCATTCTTGTAACGAAAAAATTGGATGTTTGCTATGGGAAGGAATATTTTCCCTTTAAAGAGGACCTGAACTCAGAACTTCCCGTCTGCTCTAGAAGATATGCAACAGCATAATAACCAGTGGCATAACAATAGGGGCTGCAACCACTGCACCCGCGGGAAAATGTTTTTCTTTGAAGGTTATTATCAGGCCTTACCAAGAAGAGGGAAGTGCTGAGGGGAGAGCCTGAGGTGTGGGAGGAGGGGACTGTCCACCCTCCCCGCCGATGTGTGGCCAAGTTCTCCCCTCATGCTGTGACCCCTCCTACCCCCCAAAATAGCCCTGAGCAGGCCCGGGTGGGGGGGAGATTAACCAAATTTTTGCAGGGGGGCCTGGTGATTTCTATTTACGCCCCTGATAATAACCTCTAGGTCGCATCCACAGTGGGACGTTGTGTTTTAATGCAACATTAAAGTCGCAACATGTCTGCATTAAGAGGTAACGCACTGCAAGCAGTGAGTTACCACAACTCAACATTTTTAACTCGACTTTAACGACGCACTGTGAACGGCAGGTAGGATTAGCATTACAGTGCAGTAAGCTGTGTTATAAGACTTTATAACGCGCGACCATTACGTCCCACTGTGAATGCGACCTAAAAGAAAAACATTTATGTGTTAAAACTGATACAGATCCTGCAATAAGTCTGCAGTGTTTCTACTTCCTGCTTTTATGGACGCAGACATACTGTTAACAGCCTGTGTTTACTAATTACCTCTCTGCCATGGTAGACAGCTGACACAGCTGAGGAATCAAATCACAACTTGTGCTTAGTCACAGATGAAGGGTAATTATCGTAGACAGGCTAAACTCTCTAAATACATACAAGGTGCATTTCTGTATGTTTTCCTGCTGTCCTGTGCAAGAGTTTAGGTCCACTTTAAAGGACACCTGAACTGAGAGGAATATGATGACTGACATATTTATTTCCCTTTAAACAATATCAGGTGCCTGGCAGCCCTGCTGATCTTCTGCCCCTAAAACTGTTAGCCGTAGACCCTGAACAAGCATGAAGCAGATCAGGTGTTTCTGACATTATTGTAAGATGTGACAAGATTAGCTGCATGCTTGCTTCTGGTGTTATTCAGACACTACTGCAGCCAAATAGATCAGTAGGACTGCCAGGCAACTGGTCTTGTTTAAAATGAATTACATATGGCAGCCTCCATATTCCTCTCACTTCAGTTGCCCTTTGGGCTAATTGGCCAAACCTCATAAGGTTCAATATAACAATGAAGGGTGCGCTTTAAGGGCTATTAAGACCTTACAACAATATAAAGGTAAAAATAAGACATTTATTGATAGAACTAATAGTTGAATAGACAGATAAATAAAGTCATTAGTAATAGATGATACACAGGATCCTGCTCACAACAATTCATTCACACATACTGTACATGCACACCTCAGCATACTGGAACGGATTGTACAACTCCTCTGATGCTGTATAATGTACTGTACACCGGTTACCAACTTCAGCCCTAAGGGACAACTCAGCGTGTCAATGAATTCTCAAATGAGCACAAGAACCTCCAGTGTGGGGGTGATCCAATTAGTCAAATAATTCTTTCGCGTTCATATAGCTTATAAAGGTGTCTTATAGCGTTTATATGCAGCTTACCCCCTCCGTAGTGGCAGACTTCAATAATGAGGAGATGCTATGACTGATCACTTCTGCCTCTATTCCCTCGATCACAAGTGCTGCCCCAACACCCCCCCCCCCCCTATAATTTTAAGTGTGGTCACTATTTCCCCCCACCCAAATAACAAGTGCAACCTCATTTCACCAGTCAGAGAAGCAGCCATTCTCTCCCCCGCCACACACACATTCTCTCTTCCCCCCTCCCCCCCCCCCCCCCCCCATTCCCTTGAGCACCCAGGAGGAAACAAAATGCATTAAAATCCTTAAAGGACTTATGGCCGATACTCACGGGCTACAATTATCGCCGCAACACGCGGCGCGCACGTGTTGCGGCGACAGGTCGCCCGTGAGTATGAGGCGTTGCACGGGCGCGCAGCCGGAACCGTCGTTCGTCACTGCTGTCGCCAGGCGATTGGCGCGGTCCAGGGGCGTAGCAATAGGGGGTGCAGAGGTAGCGACCGCATCGGGGCCCTTGGGCCAGAGGGGCCCCGGAGGACCCTCCCTCAACCACAGTATTAGCTCTCTATTGGTCCTGTGCTCATAATAATCACTTCTATAGATACTTTGAACAGTGGTAATCATTAACAAACTACTTCCCATTCCCTTCTTGCACCTCTGACACTGTAGTTGCCATTGGCAGGTTTTGGTGCGTCGTATCAATTGTTATGTATAGAGTGCTTGGGGGGCCCCATTGTAAAACTTGCATCGGTGCCCACAGCTCCTTAGCTACGCCACTGGCGCGGTCAATCGCATGGCGACAGTTGCCGCCGCAACTCCGCTGCAACTGTCGCTAGTCCGTGTGAGTATGCGGACTAGCGACAGCAACAAGTAGAGAATACCTTGAGCTTCCGGCGGGGGGAGGAACAAAAGCGACAGCTTCCGCCGCATCAGTTGCCAGGTCCCTCCGCCATGTGTATGCGGAGGGACCTGGCGACGAGCTGTTGCCGGCCTGTCGCGCACACGCTCCCGTGTGCTAGCGACAGGGCTGAAAAGTTGCCAGTGAGTATGGGCCATTACGAGCTGAAGCAAAGAAAAAAGTTAATTACCTTAGTTGATTGTCAGACCTCAGGGCAGGCGATCAGTGCCTCCCTTGCTATTTTCAGACCCTCTGTTATGTTAATCCAGTTATCATTAGCGGCCCCGACCCAGCCCAGGGTCGCCTTATCTCATGGCGATTAGAATCGCCGCTGTAAAACTCCTCTGCCTGCGCAGTACTGCGGATGCGCAGAATTACAGCCCTGGGAGCGCACATTGTCCCTCAGTATACTCTGTTATACGTCATGTGGGCATCACCACATGACCGCCCACATGACTGACTGCACTTCGAGCCAGCCGCGCCCCTCAGCACAGAATACCAGTGCTGAGCGAGGGAGGACGTTACCTAGCTACAAGATTTGTTTACTGCAGATTTGAATAAAATAACTTACTCTGCAAATCTGCAGTAAACAAATCCTGTAGCTAGGTAACGTCCTCCCTCGCTCAGCGCTGGTATTCTGTGCTGAAGGGGCGCGGCTGGCTCGAAGTTCAGTCAGTCATGTGGGCGGTCATGTGGTGCCCACATGACGTATAACAGAGTATACCGAGAAACGATGTGCCGCTCCCAGGGCTGTAATCCTGCGCAGCCGTAGTACTGCGCAGGCAAAGGAGTTTTAAAGCGGCGATTCTAATCGCCATGAGAAAAGGCGACCCTGGGCTGGGTCGGGGCTGCTAATGATAACTGGATTAACATAACAGAGGGTCTGAAAATAGCAAGGGAGGCACTGATCGTCTGCCCTGAGGTCTGACATTCAACTAAGGTAATTAACTTTTTTTCTTTGCTTCAGCTCGTAAGTCCTTTAAAATTAAAGTGTACCAGAGACAGAGTAAAGTAAAGTAAAGAATCGATACTTACCTGAGGCTTCCTCCAACCCCATGAACTCTGTTGCCTTACCTCCCTCGCCGTCCTCCCCAGTGGCTCCATTCCTCTGTTATAGCCATGGGTGGGGCTACACTGGGGCACTGCCCCCCCCCCCCCCCCCGAGAATCACTGTGCCCCCCCCACACTCAGTAACATACAGTTAACTGTTTCCAGACTCCAGTAGTATACAGTGAACAGGATAGCGTCTTTAAAAGACTCTCCATGTCAGCCTGAGTCTATGTAGGTGTTTAGTAATCCAAGGGTCTTATCTATTTGCCATAAATACCTTACAATCCAGCCCGTGGGTTGTTTTCACCTTATGGACGAGAGGAATTTTCACATTTCAGCACTGCAATGTATGGTGACAATATTTTATTTGGAAATAAAGGTGCATTTTTCAGTATTATATCCATCACTTATTACAAGCCTATAATTTAATAATAATATACCCTCCTGACATACACATTAAAAATGTTTTATTCCATAATGTCTGTAGGTGCAATTTTCTATTGGGCCACAAGATGTCCTCACACATTATTTCCTATTGCGATAAGTACGCTAAATAGGAAGTAATGCGTGCCTGTGTTACTTCGGAAGTGACGCAGGCATCTCATTGATGCCGGCGATCACGTGGACCTGAGAAGAGATTAATGAGTGGGAACTTTGTTGGCGTAAACGAACGAGCAGGAGGGAGCGCGGTGGCACCATTTTAGAATGATCACTATTTTTGCACAAAAAACAGTGATCATTCTTGGCGGACAAGCATGGATTGGCTCATGGGACTTCTGTCCCCTGCCACCAATTATCCCTTATACCGGGACCATCGCGATCGCTGGCTTTTGCCCGCATGATTTCGCACACAGCCCCGCAGACTGCACGGATGTGAGTCTCGCGTCCCTGCGGCTGTAGTCGCAGTAGCCGCGGACGTGAGACTCATGTCCGTGGGGCTAAAGTGGTTAATGTATCTGGATGACACTTATATTTGCAAATTTGACTGTATGCTCTAACACTGTCAGTCAACAGGGATAGTCTGAAGAAGGCTTACAAGCTGAAAGCTTACTGTTTTTCTTTTAAATTAGCCAATAAACTAGAACTTGTATTTACAGACAGGAAGTTTTGAATCTGTAAAGTACAAGCTCTAGCCTGCAGCAATGCTGAGCCACTAAGATAAGGTAGTACACGCACAGTGTTTCTCTCTCTCCTGACTTACTCCCCCCCCCCTCCGCTTGTAGAGCTGTGAGTCACAGGCTGTAATGACTTGTCTGTGATATGTCCACACAGGAGCAGCTTGCTAGCAGTTAAGGATTAGAGCATGCCAGAAAACTAGGCAAGTACATCTGTAGGTACATTTTCTTTCATAATAGCACCATCATTTGGTCAATCTGCTCTGCTCAAAAGCCTCTTGAGTTCTGTTTTTGATGTTCATTTGGTTCCTATTATTACTGGTTCCTTAATTTTATCACCTGAGTTAGGCAAAAAATATCTAAAGTTTGCCACCACAATTTTGATCACCCAAATGGGCCCCACCAGCCAGCCATTGTGCCCCCCCCCCCAAAGTTTGAACCTGGAGCCGCCACTGGTTATAGCCCCCGGTAGTAGTGCTTCAGTTGTGCCAGTCGGGCTGCCCTGCGCATGCCCGACCACGCTCTCCCCCTCCCCCCACCACAACTGAGGTGTGTGACCGGGCCGAGCATGCGCAGAGCAATGACACAAATGAAGCCCTATTACCAGGGGCTATTACAGAGGGGTGGAGCCACTGGGGAGGACAGGAAGGCAAAGGAGTTCATGGGGCTGGAGGAAGCCCCAAATAAGGATTGATTCTTTAGTTTACTCATCACAGGATCACTTTAAGAGGTGGCGTACCTCAAGAATGACACTGATATAAGGTAAACAAAATGTATTTGCACTGGGGCAATTATTATGTGAGCATACACTGCTAACTTCATTGGGCCAAATATCAGTGCCAGAATCCAATAGTAGTCTGGCACTGAACGCCAAAAGCTGTATTAGTTAGTTCTCCTTTACAGCAACATCTTTTTGTGAGTATCCTCCTTTACTATATCTCTTCTCCAACTGACAGAAGATACTACACTTACTACCTGGGCTCTCATTGTCTCTGTGCTTGATTTTCAAGGTTTATTCCTATCTCTCAAGTTGGTTTCAGAGTTACCATATGTTCTAAATCTAATTGTTATTTGTGCGACTTTGGGATTGGACCGTTATCATAGCCAAATAACAGTCACAGTATGGTTAGATAGGTTGTGTGATGAAAATAAAAAAATCTGTTACATTCATAACATCTTTAACTTAAAGGGATACTTAAGTCAAAAATAAAAAATGATTTTTACTCACCTGGGGCATCCCTCAGCCCCCTGAAGCTGTATGGTGCCCTCGCAGCCTCGCTCCGATCCACCTGTCCCCGCCGGCGGCTACTTCCGGGTTCGGCGACAGCCGCTGACAGGCTGAGAATGCGAGTGATTCTCCGCGTTCCCAGCCTCTATATCACCCTCTATGTTGCTATAGCGTATAACATATACACTTTTGCTGCATAGAGGGTGATATAGCGGCTGGGAACGCAGAGACTCACTCGCGTTCCCAGCCTGTCAGCAGCTGTCGCCGAACCCGGAAGTAGCCGCCCGCGGGGACAGGAGGATCGGAGCGAGGCTGCGAGGGCACCATACAGCTTCAGGGGGCTGAGGGATGCCCCAGGTGAGTAAAAATCATTTTTTATTTTTGACTTAAGTATCCCTTTAAGTCATGAAAAAGGTTTAGCAAAAGCTGGGCATTAATTTATCCCACTTTTTTGGTTGGCAAAATTGTATATTCGAGAATTATTTAACTTGCCGACAAAGAGAAAAGCACCTCCTTAAATGTTTTACATTGTATAGTGACATTGTTTTTTTCATGTTTTACTTGTATACCCTACTCCATTAATCACCACAGTAAAATGTCTTAAAATGCAGTTTATGCATGCACTCATAACCTATAAAAGGGAGGCTTAGTTTAATTTTTCCTAACTGCACTTTAAGCATTTTAAATCCCACTACGCTTTACAGATAAACTATTAAGCAAGGATGGCCACTATTCAGGGGAGAATGCAGGCGGAACGTTAACTGGCACTTGTCGAGCCTAATGGGATGTTGATTAATTAATGGAAGGGGGTTGTTTATATTCCCACCCTTTCAAATGAACAAAACTCTGATTTAATCCACAAACTAACACAATCAACAAATTACCCGAGTCTGAGCTGACAATATGTGAGGGGCTGCCTGGTGGATACAGCTGGTGGAAGCTATGGTTTTTGTTACTTGCTATCTGCGCACCTGCTGCTTGGGTCCTTTATTGAGCACAACAAAGGCATGGTGACAAGGTGTTCCCAACTCTCAAGATTTATCAACAAGCTCTGTTGTGAAAATGCTCAGCTCTCTCTCCTTCGTCTGAAACAGTGCACTGAGCAGCTTGTGTTCACCAACTAACTCACAGTGCTGGAGTGTTACAGGTCTTTCTTGTTTTTTTTTTTAGAAAATGAAAACTCGGATCAGACGCTGGAGAGTAACAAGTCCAGGTCCAATAATGATGATGTCTCTGGTCAAGCAAGAAGTGGTCATGGTAAGTGGGGGATAGATCCAGGGGCGGACTGACAGCTCATGGGGCCCCGGGAATACCAGTGTTGCCCACCTTTCACATTATTCTTTACAGACTAAGATAGAATAATTTACTGACAACAGATATTTTATACTGATAAAAAAAACCTGCGCGGTGCATAGCGCAGCACACCACAAAGTGGGTGTGGCCACTTCACAGAATTTGTGTGTGTGGTCATGGGTGGGGCAAAATAGATATGACCTTAGCAGTAGTGTAAAAGGTCTGCCGGGGAAGTTTGAGCTCTGCCATAGTGTTTCCCCCCAAAATACATGTAATCTCACAGCATTTCACCAAAAATCCACGCAATTTGGCAGAGGTTCCTCCAAAACACACATAATATAACAGTCGTTCCCCCAAAATAGACATAATCTGGCAGCAGCGGTTCCCCCAACATACACAATCTGGCAGCGGTTACCCAAAAATACACATAATCTGGCAGCTGTTCCCCAAAATACACTTAATCTGGCAACAGCAGTTCTCCAAAAATAGTTAATCTGGCAGCATTTCCCCCAAAATAGGTGCCCCCAGTGTAGGTAACCAGGTCTAAAGGTATCACCAGTGGAAGTAACCAGGTCTATAGGTGTTCCCAGTACAGGTATCCAGGTCTATAGGTGTCCACAGTATAAGTAGCTAGGTCTATAGGTGTCCCCAGAATAGATAACCAGGTTTATAGGTGTCCCCAGTTTAGATAGCCAGGTCTATAGGCGTCCCCAGAATAGGTAGCCAGAACTATAGGTAGACCGGTCTATGGGTGTCCCCACTATGGATAGCCAGGTCTACAGGTGTCTCCAGAATAGGTAGCCAGGTCTATAGGTGTCCCCAGTACAGATAGGCAGGTCTATAGGTGTCCCCAGTATATGTAGTCAGGTGTATAGGTGTCCCCAGTATATGTAGCCAGGTGTATAAGTGTTCCCAGTATATGTCACAAGGTGTATAGGTGTCCCCAGTATAGCCAGGTCTATAGGTGTTCCCAGTATATGTAGCCAGGTGTATAGGTGTTCCCAGTATATGCAGCAAGGTGTATAGGTGTCTCCAGTATAGCCAGGTCTATAGGTGTCCCCAGTATATGTAGCCGGGTGTATAGGTGTCCCCAGTATATGTAGCCAGGTGTATAGGTGTTCCCAGTATATGTAGCAAGGTGTATAGGTGTTCCCAGTATATGTAGCCAGGTCTATAGGTGTCCCCAGTATGTGCAACCAGGTCTATAGGTGTCCCCAGTATATGTAGCCAAGTCTATAGCTGTCCCCAGTATATGTAGCCAGGTCTATAGGTGTCCCTAGGAAGGGAGGCAGCGCAGTGAAGGGGACCGGTGTGCACAGCGGTGGGGAAGGGGGGACGTCCCCCCTTTTCTTTCACCTTCGGGCCGCCCTTCTTCGCTCTCCCCCTGGAATTTTTAAAGTGACTCAGAGCTCAGAGTAAAAATAAAATTTGAACTTACCTGGGGCTTTCTCCATCCCAGCCCTGGTCGGGACGTCCCATGCCGGCCTCCTGGCTCTTCTCCCGGCGGCTGTCCGCATAGCGCGGACAGGCCGGTCCCCCGGGCGACACTGGCGAGTGTCGGGCCTTCTCCTTCCGTATACGTCACGAATGACGTCACACGCCGGCCGGCGCGCGTCATGACGCCGGCCGGCGCGCGTCATGACGCCGGCCGGCGTGACAGCACGGCGCATGCGCGGTTTAATCGCACTCCTCTCGCACTCGACTCTTAAAAATTCCAGAGGGGAGAGCGAGGAAGGGGGGCCCCAAGGTGAGGGAAGGGGGTGGAGACGTCCCCCCTTCCCCGCCGCTGTGCACACCGCTCCCCTTCACTGGCTGCCTCCCCTCCTGCTGAGGATGCTCTGGCGCCCCGACCACGGGCCCTCTGTCCTCAGTTAAATATTAGTGCTAAATAACCACTACACTAATGCTAATAACAGGGAAGTTTGTAGGCTAAATTGCACCCAGGGCGATGCTGTAAAAATTGTGCCCCATCCCCATGGACTCGCAAACCCTTACTCTTTAGGGACAGTCACACAGCCACAGGTCACAAGTAGATCTGCTTACTTACTAGTGACCAACCGCTCATGCAGGAGGAAGCAGGGACCAGGAAAACCCACATGCGAAAAGTGCCCGGAAAGCCGACTCCTCCATGGGCGCCGCGCACTGACAGCCTGCAGTACCGGGTATCAGGTGTCATCACGCAGTGGTGATGTGATGATGACTTGACATCTAAAGCAGGCAGCCCAGGAGGAGTCAAGGAAGGTGATCGAGCTGGTAATCTTTTTCTTCCATTTGGCTGCACTGCGTGTCACTAGCTCCCTATCTGTTATGTCCTTCTGCCTGCGCCCTCTCTTCTACTTGCCGGTCTGTGCCCAGGGCGGGCGCCCTGCCCGCACTGCCCAAGAAATGGCCCTGACTAATAATAATAACAGTCATAACAATACTGTACTCATTTTGAGCTTGAGAGCAGCCTGAGGTTCTAGCCACATTCTGCCCTTGTTTATGTATTTTGTTTGTTTTTCCATGTACTGTATAACTGACAGTGACATGGATGTTCAAAGATATGCAAATAATTCTGTGCTGATGCTACTTCTTTGGTTATTTTATACAAATTTAGGCAACATGAAAAGGGACCAAATGCAGCAGGATTATATCAGTTAATTTCCAAAGTTCATAAATGCACATAAATTTAAAGCTTGTTATACATAAATGCACTGTAGAAAGTTTGTTTGGTTAGCATGATCTATTTCAAAGCAGAATTACATAGTTTGGTTGAAAAAAGACCTTCGTCCATCAAGTCCAACCAGAAAAAAAATAAAAATAAAATAAAAAAACACCATCCTGAACCTGCACATATCCCAGTTGTTCCAGGGAGGGCAAAAAACCTCGGCTCGGGCCAATTAGCCTTAAAAGGGAAAAATTCCTTCCTGACTCCAGATGACAGCCAGATAAATCCCTGGATGAACGCTTCCAGGATGTACCTAAAAATTATAGCCGTGGATGCCCTTTAAAGAGAATCTGTATTGTTAAAATCGCACAAAAGTAAACATACCAGTGTGTTAGGGGACACCTCCTATTACCCTCTGTCACAATTTCGCCGCTCCCCGCCGCATTAAAAGTAGTCAAAAACAGTTTTAAAAAGTTTGTTTATAAACAAACAAAATGGCCACCAAAACAGGAAGTAGATTGATGTACAGTATGTCCACACATAGAAAATACATCCATACACAAGCAGGCTGTATACAGCTTTCCTTTTGAATCTCAAAAGATCATTTGTGTGTTTACCTTCTGTCCCCTGCTTCTCTCATGCATGGAAGAGTAACAGGCTTCCTGCAGACAGCTCTGCCTATGCCTGTGTTTGTAATTCCTGTCAGCCAGCTACTTTCACAGCCTAACAGAGGAGGATTTTTATCCAGCTCTCTTCTATCACTGATAAGATAGCAGAGACACTGCTGGCTTATGTAAATACACACACACTGGAGTGTGCATAGAGGGGCCTGGAGACTGTGCATAAACAGACCAGGAAGAGTTGGCAGCCTTCCAGACACAGGCCGACAAGTCTGACAGGGGAAAGATACATTGATTTATTACAGAGACAGTTATAGTAGAAAGTGCTGCTGTAAGGCAGAGCACATTAGAATAGCTTTAGGAACTTGTAGGATGGTAGAAAAAACATTGTAATTTTTGGTACAGAGTCTCTTTAATGCAAGAAAAGCATCCAAGCCCTCTTTAAATGCAGATATAGGGCTTGATTCACAAAGCCGTGCTTACTGTTAGCACGCTGGTGAAAAGCCCATTATCACGCCTAAACTCAGTTTAGGCGTGATAAAATAAACTTGTGCACAAAGTTTATGCGCGCAACGCCATTAAACCTTATGCGACATTTCGCGCCCACCGGACTTTGCGCGCAAAACTTTGCGCGTGAGTTTTTCCCTCAAATCGGTGCTAACCTACTTAGTGCAATGCTTATCACGCCCAAAAGTCTTTAGACGTGCTAACTAGGTTAGCACCGCTTTGTGAATCAAGTCCATAGAGTTTGCGATAACTACTTCCTGAGGTAAGATGTTCCAGATTTTAACTACATTTACTGTGAAGGACCACTTTCTAAATAGATGGCAAAACATTTTTTCCTCCACCCACAAATCATGTCCTCTTGTCCGTCGTACAACCCTAGGGACAAAAAGCTCATCTGCCACGCTTTTGTATTGTCCTCTGATGTACTTATATATATTAATAAGGTCACCTCTCAGTCGCCTTTTTTCCAAGCTAAATAAGCCCAGTTTGTCCAACCTTTCTTGGTAAGTGAGATCTTCTATCCCTCTGATTAATTAAGTTGCCCTTCGTTGTACCCGTTCCAGAAGGTCAATGTCCTTTCTATAGTGTGGTGCCCAAAACTGTATTCCATACTCCAGATGTGGCCTCACACGTGATTTATAAAGAGGGAGTAGTATACTAGCATCTTGAGACATTATTTCCCTTTTTATGTATCCTAGAGTTTTATTTGCTTTAGCTACCG
Source organism: Hyperolius riggenbachi (assembly GCF_040937935.1). NCBI lineage: Eukaryota > Metazoa > Chordata > Amphibia > Anura > Hyperoliidae > Hyperolius > Hyperolius riggenbachi. The sequence continues at coordinate 200,879,648 of NC_090651.1, forward strand.
CTGCTTTGCACTGTATACGATTACCTAACTTGTTATCGACCAGTATTCCTAAGCCCTTCTCCAAGTCAGATGTTCCCAACTGTATGCCATTTATTTTATATGATGATCTACCATTGGTACGTCCAAGGTGCATGACTTTACATTTATCAACATTAATTTTAATCTGCCACGTGCCTGCCCATATGGCCATGTTGTCAAGGTCCTGTTGTAATATATTACTATCAGTCTTAGTGTTGATAATTCTAGATAGTTTTTTTCATCATCAACAAAGATGGCTACATTGCTCTGTATTTCGTCTACTAGATCATTAATACATAAATTGAAAATAATAGGACCAAGTACTGACCCCTGTGGTACCCTACTGTTAACAGTTTCACCATTTTGAGTATGCTCCGTTTACCACCACTCTTTGCCTTGTATCCCTTAACCATTTCTTTATCCACATACACACATTTTCTCCTAGTCCCTGTATCCTCAGCTTTTGTACCAGGCTATTGTGGGGAACAGTGTCAAAAGCCTTTGCAAAGTCCAAGTACACTACATCTATAGCTATCCCAAGATCTACATTTTCATTCATTACTTCATAAAAGCTGAACATGTTGGTGAGACAGGAGAGACAGGACCTGTCTTTAGTAAAACCATGCTGTCGGACTAAAATAAGATTATTCTGTGCTACATAATTTTGTACAGCATCCCGTACGGATACTTTCGAACAGTTTACACACAACTGATGTTAAGCTTACTGGTCTTTAGTTCCCTGGCTCTGATTTTTTTCCCTTCTTGAATAAGGGGAAAACATCAGCTTTACGCCAGTCATAAGGAACTGACCCACTTGAAAGAGAATCACAGAAAATAAGATAAAGTGGCTTATCGATAACTGAACTCAACTCCTTTAGTACCCAGGTGTGAATGCCATCTGGGCCAGGTGCCTTGTCTATCTTAATCTTATTTAATCATTCCTGCACACCTTCCTGTGTCAGGCAATTCATGCTGAATGAGGAAGATTGGGAACAACCCAGGGCCATATTGTGAGCTAAAGGCCTCACCTTGGTAAAGACAGAAGCAAAGCAAGCATTTAAAATTTCCGCTTTAGCTCTGTCCTCCACAATCAAGTTTCCCGTCTGATCTTGTAAAAGTCCTATATTCTCTACCTTCTTTCTTTTACAGTTTACCGTATTTTCCGCCGTATAAGACGCACTTTTTCTTCCCCCAAAATGGGGAGAAAAAGTCCCTGCGTCTTATACGGCAAAGGCAGGGAATCCCCAACTTCCGAACGCCCGCCGCTATGAACCGCCGACCCGCCGCCATGTTGGGGATTCCCTGCCTTTGTGTCCACTTCCCCCTTGCGTCTCCTGGTCCCCGTGCTGCAGTACATGGCCGCAACTTACCTAGTCAATGCTCCCGCGGCGATGTCCGACCTCTGCGCTCCCCCCCGCTAGCCTCCTCTCCCTCCCCCTCGTCTCTCCTGCCCCCCCCTGTGCTGTAATGTATGGCGGCAGCTTACCTTCCAAGCGCCCGCGGTCAATGCAGACATCGGTCTCCAACGCTACTTCTCGCTCTTGTGTCCGGCTTGTACTGACGTCATCAGTACAAGCCGGACACAAGAGCGAGAAGTAGCGTTGGAGACCGATGTCTGCATTCACCGCGGGCGCTTGGAAGGTAAGCTGCCGCCATACATTACAGCACAGGGGGGGCCAGGAGAGACGAGGGGGAGGGAGAGGAGGCTAGCGGGGGGGGAGCGCAGAGGTCGGACATCGCCGCGGGAGCATTGATTAGGTAAGTTGCGGCTATCTATGCACTGCAGCACGGGGGACCAGGAGACGCAAGGGGTGGGAGAGAAAACATGCCGGGCAGAAGGGGAAACATGAAGGAGATAGGGGGAATGTATGGGAGGCACACTGGGGACATGGAGGCACACTTGGGACATGGAGGCACACTGGGGACATGGAGGCACACTGGGGACATGGAGGCACAATGGGCACATGGAGGCACAATGGGCACATGGAGGCACAATGGGCACATGGAGGCACACTGGGGACATGGAGGCACACTGGGGACATGGAGGCACACTGGGGACATGGAGGCACACTGGGGACATGGAGGCACACTGGGTACATGGGGAGGCACACTGGGTACATGGGGAGGCACACTGGGTACATGGAGGCGGCACACTGGGTACATGGAGGCGGCACACTGGGTACATGGAGGCGGCACACTGGGGACATGGAGGCACACTGGGGACATGGAGGCACACTGGGGACATGGAGGCACACTGGGGACATGGAGGCACACTGGGGACATGGGGAGGCACACTGGGGACATGGGGAGGCACACTGGGCACATGGGGAGGCACACTAGGCACATGGGGAGACATATTGGACATATGGGGCAAACATGGGTGACACAGGAGGACACATGGGGGAACACAAGAGCACACATCAGGACACATGGGGAGACACGAGGACACCATTTGGGCTAGAACATGTACAAGACGCTCCTGGAACATGGACGCATCAGGTTTAGTATGTATATTTTTTTTCCCCCTGGTTTTTGCCCTCTAAACCTAGGTGCGTCTTATATTCCGGAGCGTCTTATACGGCGCGAAATACGGTATATATTTGCAAAACTTTTTTGGATTTGACTTTATATCACTAGCCACTTTTTTCTTCTGATTACTTTTTTGCAGTTTTTGTTACATTCCCTATAATTCTTTAGTGCAGATGCAGTCCCCTCATTCTTTAGGGCACTAAAGGCATTCCTTTTACACTTCATCATGTCTAAAACAGTATTATTTATCCATGCTGGCCTTTTTTTAGATCTAGAATTTTTATTTCCATAAGGTATATACAGTACATTCTACAATAGTCATTAAGAATCTGCTTGAAAGTTTGCCATTTACTTCTAGGTCCTTGCCATGTAATTTACAGTACTCTCCCAGTCTACCAGTCTTAGCGCGTCCCTGAGCGTGTTAAATTTAGCCTTTTTAAAATTCATAGTTTTAGTTGTCCCCTTATTCACAATCCTGTTGAGTAGTAGGTCAAATGTTACCATATTATGGTCACTATTTCCCAAATGTTCTCGAACTTGCACATTAGATATAACATCTGGTCTATTTGAAATGACCAAATCCAGCAGATTTGGGACCAAATCTCCCCTGGTTGATTCGGTTACCATCTGAGGTTTGTATGAACAATGTGTTTAAATGCAGAAGCACAAAGCAATGTCCACAGTGTGGACGCACCCTAATGCCTGAGTCCACGTAGATCTAAATATATTATTTAACCTCCTACAGTGTCGGGCATACCGCTCTGTGGCCTCAGGAGTCCCCCATAAATAAATAATTGTGCCTAATGGCTGTAAATCCTTTAGCTAGCACTAGGCTAGCTAGTAAGAGTGTCGGGCACCCCTGGATCCCCCGCGATCACCCAGTTTATACATTACCCCCCTGGATCCAGCGATCGCTTAGCCTCCCGGCACAGCTCCGGTCTCTCTATGGGGAGGATCGGGTTTGCGCATGACGTCATGACGTCGGCGACGTCATGACGTCATCTGCGATCCTCCCCATAGTGAAGACCGGAGCTGACCGGGGAGGCTGCGCCGATCGCTGGATCCAGGCTGGGTAAAGTATAAACGGGGGAGCGGCGGCGATCGGTGGGGTGCCGGAGACTTCTTCTAGCTAGCCTAGTGCTAGCTAAAGGATTTATAGCCATTTGGGACATTTATATTAAAATCGGCCAAAAAGTAACAACACCTCCTGAGCGGTTTCCAGAATGTCCAAAATGCTACATTTGAATGTTAATACAGAACTTTTAGCTAAAAATCTAATTTAAACAATTTAGTCAAGTGACCTGTAAAAGTTCAGCTGCAGGAATTAACAGCAGGTTTTGAGATAAGGCCTGCAGCTTGGCTTTCAGCATGCTTTTCTGATTGCAAGGATGTGAGCCCTACACAGATCTCTGAGGTGACTACAGTCTGCTGCTTTGAGGGCTGGAACCCACAAGGGCGATTTTCTTGAGCATTTAGGGAGCTTTTGAAAACGCTAGCGTTTTGTAAAAACACTCAGCTAATGTAAATGGATGGGGCAACTTCCACTGGAGCGATTGCGACTAGAAAAATCACAAACGCAGGACATGCAGCATTTTGGGAGCGTTAGCGCTTCAATGTTAAGTATGTAATCGCAGGCGTAATTGCTCATCAAAACCTGCACCGAGTGATTTTGCAAGGGTTTTGAAGTTACTGCACACTGTAACAAAATTAAAATTAATTGAAAGGACCAATCAGACTTTAAAACGCGAATCGATAATCGCTGTAAGGGTTTTTTCGCCTTCCTCTGGATCAACAGGGATATGTGAGGGAGCAGGCTGGTGTTGTACTTTATACTGGTTGAACTCGATGGACGTATGTCTTTTTTCAACCAAAATAACTATGTAACTATGTAACTATGTAGCTACACGACCGCTGGCAAATTGATACACTTTTTAAAAGCGCTCCCTAAAACACTCATGAAATCGCTTACAAACTGCTCATTCAAAACGCTACCGATTGCGATTAGCAATAGCGTTTTGTAGTGGGTTCCAGGTCTGAAAGTGTGTGCTGAAGGAAGTTGCTGTTGAAGGGGTCTCTTTAAAAACCACAAATAAAAAAAAGCTCACTCACTGACTAGGCAAAATCTGTGCCGGGGCTATCATTTGACACACACACACACACACACACACACACACACACACACACACACACACACACACACACACACACACACACACACACACACCACACACACACACACACACACGGCCTCTTTCACAGTGGGACGTTGCGTTTGATGCGACGTTAAGGTCGCATAACGTGCCCCTAATGCAACGCATTGAAAGACTATAACTTGGACGTTATTTAGCCCTGCGTTTGGTGATGGAATGAAAACGGCGCATGCGTTACATTTAAAAAACAAAACAAAAAACCTTACTGAGCATGTGCAACACACATAACGCAGCAAATGTATTGCTAAACACACAGCATTCAGCACTGCCTAAATATTGCTACACGTTACACACAACACAACGTGTGCACTGTGAATGTAACACAGACTTTGTATTGCTGCGCGTTAGTCTGCGTTATACAATTTTCTAATGTGCGACTTTAACATCGCACTGTGAAAGAGTCATAAATATTTTGAATACGAAAGGTCCTTTTACACCAGTTGCTGTCAGTTGGAACTGATGTACAGTAAAAAGTCCATGTTTCCCTATGGCCTCTTTCACATTATACGCTGAAAAACTAAAGCTTTTTCACAATGCAGCGCTGCATAATATGTTGCCGCTTTATACAGTAAATACAATATTTAAATAAGTAAATGCACTGCTGTGGAGAAAAAGAAAACATTGCATATCAAAGCATACTAACACTTTAAGTGTAAAAGGGCCCCATACCTCCCAACTTTTTGAGATAATAAAGAGGGACATTTAAGCCACACCCCTAACCACACCCTTGACACCACTAATCACGCATACCATAAAGCTTTCATGAGAAAAATATGTTTTTTTATAATTCAAACCACATTGGTCCTTTTTATCCTAGTCCATTATGCTTCATATTAACATTTGAAAATCATAAATATATCAATTTAAAGGATGGGGATAAAGTTTAGAATCAATTAAACACATTTTTCGGTAGAAAAATACACATATTTACACAGATCTGTACTAAAAAGGACAATGAGGAAGAAAGAGGGACAGAGGGACAGGGTTCCAAAAGAGGGACAGTTGGGAGCTATGGGGCTCTACGGAATCACAACTGCCTATGTACAGTGTAAAACAGATTAAACAGACTGTTAAAACAGGTAAATTCAAAAATCTTTGAATTAGAAACAGTTTTATTATTTATTGTGTTCTCAGCTTAGTACAGTTATCATCCATATTAATGAATGTACTTGCTTCTCTACAGCAGCCCCCAGTCAGAATAGTACTGCAATTCAATACAACACTCAAGTGAGCCTGTGACAGCAGCAAGAATGCCTCCAAGACTCGCTTACCGACCTGAACTCAGAGAGTGAAGATGTTCCTTGCTTTTTAGATAATATTATGTATATGTATTGCGGTCTTATACCGCCCTCCGTTGAGCTCTACACCACAATTTCTCGACAACCTTGCCGCCTGGCTCCCACACATCTTCTCCTCAGACCTCCCCACCATCATCCTCTGGGATTTCAATATTCCCATTGATGAACCAAACAACTCTGTTGCAACCCGGCTACTCACCATAGCCAACTCACTTGGCCTAGTACAAAACACCAACACCCCCACCCACACTGCAGGTCACACTCTCGACTTTATATTCACTAAATCCACCACCATTACAGACCTTGACATCGCACCCTTCCCACCCTCAGACCATCACCTTCTCACCTTCAACCTCCTCACAGAAGGCACCTCCAAACTACCCGCCCACCCACCTGGTCGATGGCAGCGAGACCTACACAAGCTCAACCCTAGTGTCCTTGCTGACCCTCTCCATGCCCTCTCCTCCACTCTCCCCACCCTAACCTGTCCTAATCTTGCTGCAGCTCAGGATCGTCAAACTCTCTCATCAGTCCTAGTCTCCCTATGACCTGAATTGCCCCGCTGCAGTCCATCATGAATGCGGTAGCCAGAATTATCCACTCCTCCCATCGCTCCACCACGGCAGCTCCCCTCCGTAAATCCCTCCACTGTCTACCTATACAGTACAGAATCAGATTCAAGATCCTGTGTCTGACCTACAAATCTGTCCACAAAACCTGTCCAACCTACATTTCCGATCTTACTCAGAGGTACACACCTAGCCGCTCACTCCACTCCTCCACCAATGAACTTCGCCTGACCGCCCCCCGCATCACCCAGTCCCATGCACGCCTTCAGGACTTCTCAAGAGCTGCTCTAACACTAAAGAACTCCCTACCTCCACCCATTAGGGCAGCCCCCTCCTTCAACATCTTCAAGAAGGCCCTCAAAACTCACCTTTTCACTCTAACCTACCCCCCGCCCCTCCCCCCTCACAAGTACTCTAAACCCACAGCTGAACTCTGGTCCCCTACCTTTGGTGTCTCTACTTGTCCCTCTAGATTGTAAGCCTTTGGGCAGGGTCCTCCTCCTTTTGTGTCCTACCATGCTATGAATTTGAGTGAACTCAAATTGCCTAAACACCATACTCCCATCCAGTGACTGACTAAGCATTACCTTGTACTCATACTGTACTGCGTGATCTGGTTTTTCTTGTATTCCTGTATAGTCATATTGCTGTATGTCACCCCTATATATTGTCTGTAACCTAAACTAATGTCCAGCGCTGCGTAATATGTTGGCGCTTTATAAATACAATAAATAAATAAAAATATTTTTTTTTTATCTGAATAGCAGTTTGTTGCATTTAATAAAGTATTTAATACAGAAACAATAACTTTGTCATATTTGTTTGTTATTCTTTATGAGGACCCATTTCCATTTGTCTGTTTGTGCTCAAATCACGCGCACGAATGCAGATCCGTAATCTCAGGCTATTGAAGTCAATAGGCTGCTTCTGAAATATGTGCATGTGATAAAATTCTGCAGCACTGCTTTAGAATTCTGGATAACATATCCGAAATAATCCCCATAGCCTTCAGGGATTTGGATGTGTAATCTGCGTGCACAAGTGCTGGCGTCCGTTTTGGAGATGGATAGAGATGGCCTGACTATTTCGCTGGCAAGCACTATTCGGCGAAGATTGTGCAATTGCGCTCGCTGCATGGCGCTATTCGACCCGCCCCCATACATCATCATTGGGCTAAACTTTGACCCCTTACATCAGTCAACAGGCACATGCCAGCCAATCAGCCTACACTCCCTCACAGCCCCCCCAGCCCCCCTGTAAAAACACTGCAGCGCCCGCCATGTTCCAGTCTGTCTTTGGCTGGAATAGTAAGAGGAAGGAACAGAGCTGGCTGGAGATAGGGAAAGCGTTAGCTAGGCTTGTTTATTTTGACCTCACTGGCTGATGGCTGTTTAATCGTCCCAAACAGCCTTTCTTAGGGCTACTTCATCCTTGTGCTGTTTTTTATTTTTGTGTGTGTGTGTCTGTGTGTGCGACAGTCCACAGCCCATAGGCAGCCAGTGCCCACTGTAATTGCCCAGTGCCCACTATGCACAGTGCCCACTGTAATTGAGCTGTGCCCAGTGCCCACTGTAATTGTGTGTCACGTTAGACACAAGCACAGTAGTGCTCCAGGGCATCTGTTATTATCACTGTATTGTGTTTGAACTGTTGCATTCTCAGTGTCTATGATAGTGCGCAGACAGAGCATACTGGCACTGAGCCACACCTGTGCCCACTTATAGTGATATTGAATTGTGTGCCACATAAAAGCACACAAGCAGAGCGCTATCACCACTGCTCCAGGGCCTGTGTTATCATTGTATTGTGTTTGACATCACCTGTTGCCTATCCTTTTCAGTGTCTTTCTGATGATGCACAGAAAGAGCCCGCCGGCACTGGCTCACACCTGTGCCCACTTATAGTGATATTGAATTGTGTGCCACATAACACACAAGCACAGTTTTTCCACTACTGCTCCAGGACATCTGTTATTATCATCACTGTATTGTGTTTGAACTGTTGAATATCTCGATATGTTATACTACACAGCCCACTGACAACCAGAGCTGTGTACACTACTGCTATTTTTGTTGCCACATTCAGTTGCAGGCATAGTAGCACCACCACTGCATTAATTTTCACTTGTTGCAGGGACAGTACACCAATTAAAAAAAATGACAGGCAGAGGCAGGCCACCTCGCTAGTGTACTCAAGGCCGTGCTGGTGTGATTTCCTGTGGCCCTGGAAGAATGCACAGTGTTCAGAGGGCATGTACTCTCAATCCCCAAAATTCTGAGGACATAGTTGACTGGCTTACATAGCACACCCCATCTTCTACAGCTTCCATCACCACAGCTGCTCCACTTGATATGTCAGAGGAGTTCTTCACACATGATGCATTGCATTGGCTGGAGTCAGCCAGCCAACATGCTCTTCAATGCCTGCCGTTGCCACCACCAGAATGCCGACATTTCAAAGTTCACCATTGTTGCATTTTTTTTGTTTGTGTGCCTCTGATACCAGCAATGCCATCTGCTACCTCTGCCAAAAGAAACGGAGTCATGGGAAGCCCAACACCCACCTAGGGACAACTGTTTTGTGAAGGCACCTGATCGCAAAACACAAACAACAATAGTATGCACCAGGGGCGTTTGCTAGGATCCTAGGAGATCTGGGGCACCCATGGGCACCAGGTGGGGGGAACCGCCGCAGCAAAAAATTGGCGTGGTCATGCAGGGAGTGGGCGTGACCATGAGTGGGGCCAAAGGTACATGACCTTAGCAGTGCTGTAAGGGAAAGGTAATGGGCCTGTCCAGCAAAATGTTTGCTGTAGCCCCCTAACCTTTAAGCCTTGTATGGGTTTTGTTTTTTTTTGCTTTCTTCTGTTACAGTAAAATTATTTTACTCTGCACAGCTAACTTTTAGTATATGCACACTAATTTGGCCAGTGTAGAGAAAAAGTCTCAAGTTAGTACATTCTAATACATTTGCATGTTTGTATGTTATTAGGGACACTGATTATGGGGATTTGTTGCTGTAGTGGATGTATCCTCTTGCAACTGTAGGATTAATTGCTGCAGCAAGAATTGAAATAGGAGTGCAGCTAAGGCCAGACAGGTGTTACTGTATTATAAAGACCATGCATGCTATAAAGTATGATCAGGTTTGGCAAATAGAGGATCACGTAGACAGATTGATGGGTGGCTGAAGAGCATGGTGCATGGAATGGTGCACATAAGTACCAATGACAATGTTAGCAGAGGATGGGATGTCATAAAAATAATTTCAGGAATTTAGGAGATAAACTCAAAGAACAAAGAGCTCTGAGGTGGTGTTTTTAGAAAAACTGCCAGTGCCAGATTATTTACAGTAAAAGCAAAAGTAGGTTAGGAAGCTAAATAAGGGGCAAGATATTGGTGTAAGAAGAAAAGGTTTGAGTTCTTGAAGACACTTTTCAGTTAGTTACAGGCTAGTCAGTAGGGAGAGCCTACACCTAAATTGTGTTTGTACATCTATGCTGAGGGGTAAGATGTAGAGAAGGCTGGAGAGCATTTTAAAATAGCAGAGCCGGGACAAGGTCCTCCAGCACCCAAGGCTGAGACACCAAAGTGCGCCCCTCCACACCTCCCACCCCAGCCATCACACACTGATTGCTATTAGACTAAGAGGCGCCACAGGGCCCACAACCTCCCCAACACCTTAATATCTAGTTATCTGGCTTGCAGTCACTGCCGTGTATCCCCTTTTCTTATTTATTTCTGCTTCAAACACAATTAGGAATGACAGCTGAATGAATTCTGCGCCCCCTCCTACACTGCGCCCTGAGGCTGGAGTCTCTCCAGCCTATGCCTCGGCCCGGCCCTGAAATAGGACCTTTTGGGAGTAGGGAGGGTAAGTAGAGAACATATGGACCAAACAGTGTAAATAGACAATGGGAGTCTGGCTTCCACATTGTGAGAAAACGCGGAAAAGCCGCCGCGTGCGCTCAGAGTAAGGCGGCGGATGCCGCGTCCAACGCGGCGGTCTGCACGCGTAGGCCTACATCTGCCAGTATGGCTGAACGCGGAGAAACCGCCGCATGCCTTGATAGCGGTGCGGTGGGCTCCGCGTCCAGCGCGGCGGGTGGTACACAAGACATGTCTGCTGTGGCTGGGACTGATAGTCCACACAGGTTCAGAAGGACGCGCACGCGCGCTGAGAGGCAGAACTTTTATGACAGCCAGAAGGGAGTCAGCTGACCAAGCCGGTCAGCTGACGATTGTACCAGTTCCCATTGGTCCAGCACTTAGGGGAGGCGCTGGAGAGCGCTGGGCTATATATACTGGGTGCTGGTCATTCGCTGGTTGTCTGCCGTTGCGATCACTACGTGGAAGCACTCAGACCTTATTGTCAGAATCTGTGTTATCTTTCTGTTATACTTCAGACTAGTTCCAGGGTGTTGATGATCAAAGACCTCACACCCAAGATTAGGAATCTGTGTTATCATTCTGTTATACTTCAGACTAGTTCCAGGGTGTTGATGATCGAGGACCTCACACCCAAGATTAGGAATCTGTGTTATCATTCTGTTATACTTCAGACTAGTTCCAGGGTGTTGATGATCAAGGACCTCACACCCAAGATTAGGAATCTGTATTATCATTCTGTTATACCTCAGACTAGTTCCAGGGTGTTGATGATCAAGGACCTCACACCCCAGATTAGGAATCTGTGTTACCATTCTGTTATACTTCAGACTAGTTCCAGGGTGTTGATGATCACGGAGCTCACACCCAAGACTAGGCATTGTTTATTATCTGTTATGACTTTCTGCTTTCCTGACCACTCTCTATATCTGATACTCTCTTGCCAAACCCTGCTTTCCTCAGAATTACCAAATCAGCCTCCTGTCTTTGTACTTTGTATGTCCGTGTGTTGCCGACCTGGCTTGTCTGACCTTGAGAGCTATCTCGCCAGTCAAGAGATAGTTCACAGATCAGTCAGTGACATCCTCCTATTAGTGTCACTCACGCTCTGGTCCTTCCCTCTCCCAGTCTGACTCCTCCCTGCGGGAGAGTCTCAGGCTGCGGAAAGGTACTTACTCTAGCAGTATTCCTTACTGCCTTGTACCTGTCCTCCTGGTATTGTTCTCAAAGTATTACTGTTACACCAAACACTTATATCTCTCAGGTGTCCAGAGGTTAGTAATATATCTGATTATCGGTGATACTGCAGATCATCAATAATCGGGTATATATCTGTATTTTTGGTGATACTGCAGATCACCAATAATCAGATCCTCTCTGTGTTACACCGATCGTTACAGAACGGCAGACCAAAAAACGCAAATGGACGCACTCACCAGCCGTCTGGGCACACTTACCACTTCTGTGGAAAACATCAATATAGTGCTGGACAGTCACCAGACGGTAATGGACGCTTTGTCTGGATCTTTACAAACCCTCCAGACGGCAGTGAAGGATGTGCGATCTCCTCTTAGCACAGACATACGTATTCCTGTACCTGAAAATTTTTCTGGTCACAGATCTGACTTCCGAAATTTTAGAAGTAGAGTGTTATCATACTTTGAGTTAAGACCTAATTCTTCAGGAACTGTGGCCCAAAGGGTTACCTTTATTAAAACCTTGTTATCTGGCGATTCTCAGACCTGGGCGTATAGCCTTCCCAGCAGTCACCAGGCCATAACCTCTGTAGAGGAATTTTTTAAAGCTATGGCTATAATTTACGACGATCCAGACATTGCCTTGACTTCTGAGCAGAAGCTCAAACTTTTACGTCAAGGCAAGAGACCAGTTGAAGATTATGCTGCTGAATTTAGGAGATGGTCAGTATCGGCCAGGTGGGACACATTTGCCCTTTTAGATTGTTTTTTATCAGGGTTGTCAGACGAGGTCTCCGATCTTATGTTAAGTCAGCCGGAACCTAAGTCCATCGATGAAGCCATTTCATCGGCCATCAGGATAGATCGCCAGCTGCGATATCAGAGACAGACCCGGGGTAAAAACCATGTAAGAATGGTGTCCCACTCTGCTCCCCCAGTGACTCCACTTCCACCCGCTTCACCTCCACCAGAGCCAATGCAGATTGGTCGGTCAAAGTTGTCTCAAGTGGAGCGGAAACGCAGAATCTCAGAGCGTCTCTGTCTTTATTGTGCACAGGGGGGTCATAGAGTACAGAATGGCCCTAAGAAGTCGGGAAACGCTACTGCCTAGGTGTAGTCGGGGGTAATACCCTAGGCAAGCAATTTTTACCCCTAGATGATAAACGTTTGCTTCTTCCCTGTACTATTTCATGGGAAGATAGGTCTGAAGTCACTGAAGCCTTCATTGACTCAGGCTCAGCGGCTAATTTTATGGATTTTGAATTTGCAAAAAAATTGGGTATTCCAGTCACCCCGGTAGAACCACAGATACAGGTTACTGCAGTAGATGATTCCCCTCTGCAGGGTAACAGTCCTCTGTCACAGACTCCAGAAGTGGGGGTCGCTATCGGGGTGTTGCATAGGGAAGATTTGTTTTTTTTGTGTTACGTATGACAACCTCCACAATCATTCTTGGCATGCCTTGGTTACAACTTCACTCACCTCAGATTAACTGGGCTACTGGTCAGCTAACGAGCCGGTCTCCCCAGTGTTTTCATCACTGTTTAGCGAAGGTAACCTTAGGTGAGACCAAGATTCATGTGGAAGGATTGCCAGATCAGTATTCTGAGTTTGCAGACGTGTTTTGTCCTAAATCGGCTGATAAACTTCCTCCACACCACCCTTTCGATTGTCCTATTGATCTCCGGTCTGGTTGTATGCCCCCTAGAGGTCATCTCTACAATTTATCTGGGCCCGAAAAGTTGGCCATGCAGGAATACATCCGTGAAAATTTAGCTAAAGGGTTCATTCGCCCTTCCCGGTCGTCTGCTGGCGCAGGTTTCTTTTTTGTAAAGAAAAAAGATGGAGGCCTTCGGCCGTGCATTGATTATCAGGGCCTGAATAAAATCACAGTAAAAAATCGCTATCCATTGCCTTTGATAGACGATTTATTTACTCAGGTCACCAATGCTAAGATTTTCTCAAAATTGGATTTGCGGGGTGCATACAACCTGGTACGGATCAGAGAGGGCGATGAATGGAAGACGGCCTTTAACACACCCGATGGGCACTACGAGTACCTGGTGATGCCCTTCGGGTTGTGTAACGCCCCGGCCATCTTTTAGGAACTCATTATTGAGGTGTTCAGAGAGGTTTTAGGCAAATTTGTCCTGGTATATTTGGATGATATACTAATCTTCTCAGCCAACCTCTCAGAGCATAGGGATCATGTCAGGTTTGTGTTGCACAAGCTAAGACAAAACATGTTATATGCCAAATTGGAGAAATGCATTTTTGAGGTAACATCTGTCACCTTTCTGGGGTACATTATTTCTACCTCGGGCCTTTCTATGGGCCCTGCCAAGGTCTCTGCTGTTCTGGAATGGCCTCAGCCCGTGGGTCTGAAGGTTCTCCAGAGATTCTTAGGGTTCGCTAACTACTATAGAAGGTTCATAAACGGGTACTCCACAGTCATTGCACCCCTTACCAGTCTCACAAAGAAAGGGGCAGATACTAACCATTGGTCCTCCGAAGCTCTTGCTGCTTTCTCCACCCTGAAGGAATTGTTATGTACTGCACCCATTTTAAGACACGTTGACATCTCCTATCCCTTTATTGTAGAGGTAGATGCCTCAGAGGTTGGGGTAGGGGCTGTGCTGTCTCAGCGTTCTGGGTTGCAGGGAAGGTTACACCCGTGTGCCTATTTCTCTCGTAGATTTTCACCCGCAGAAAAAAAACTACGATATAGGCAACAGGGAGCTCCTAGCCATTAAATTGGCCTTTGAAGAATGGCGTCATTGGCTAGAGGGAGCAGAACATACGATTACAGTTTACACTGATCACAAAAATTTGGAATACATCGAGGGGGCTAAGAGATTGAGTCCCTGACAGGCTCGGTGGTCACTGTTTTTCTCGAGATTCAGATTTATAATCACGTATACCCCGGGGAGTAAAAACGTTAAAGTGGACGCTTTATCCAGATGTTTCGAGCCAGAGACAGCACAGCCCTCAGACCCAGAGACTATTCTCCCACAGAAAGTGGTGTTGGCAGCCACAGAGACCTGGAGGAACTGGACTGAAACTTTAAGTCCTTTTTAACAGGATGTCCCTGAGGGAAAGCCTGAAGGGGTCATGTTTGTACCGTTGCCATTCCGCCTCCAGATTTTGCAGATGTTCCACTCCCACAAAAATGCTGGACATCCTGGTGCCACCAGAACACAGGATCTTGTTGCTAGGTGTGCATAGTGGCCTTCATTGGCAACTGACTGCAAGGAGTATGTGAGAGAATGTGCGGTATGTGCAAGAAGTAAACCCTCCCGTCAGGTGCCTGTGGGAACATTGCAGCCTTTACCCACCCCGAGTGAACCCTGGACCCATTTGTCCTTGGATTTTGTGGGCGAACTCCCGAAGTCTGAGGGCATGTCGGTCATTTGGGTGGTAGTCGACAGATTCAGTAAAATGGCCCATTTCGTGCCCCTGAAAGGACTACCCTCGGCCCAGGAGTTGGCCGATCTTTTCATCCTGCATATCTTCCGGCTACACGGTATTCCGGAGAATATAGTGTCTGATTGGGGAGTCCAATTTGCTTCCAAATTTTGGAGGGCATTCTGTCACCAGTTGGGCATGGAACTTTCATTTTCGTCGGGCTACCACCCACAGACCAATGGTCAGACCGAGAGAATTAATCAATCTCTGGAACAGTTTTTAAGGTGTTATGTGGCGGATGCACAGACTGATTGGGTCAAGTTCTTGCCGTTTGCAGCATTTGCACACAATAATTTGAAAAGCTCTTCTTCTGGATTCTCTCCATTTCAGGTGGTAACAGGAAGGTTGCCTAGGTTCTCCCCATTGCCAGTGGCCTCTACTCCGTTTCCAGCTCTGGAGGCTTGGCAAAAGTCATTTAAAAACATTTGGGGAATGGTAAAAAAGAATCTAGAGAAGGCTTTTCAGAGTCAGAAAGGACAAGCTGACAAGAAACGTTCCATAGAGTGGAAGTTTCGGCCAGGAAACTTGGTCTGGGTGTCCACTCGTCATTTGGCCCTAAAACAGCCTTCACCCAAGCTAGGACCCAGATTCGTGGGTCCTTTCCCTGTAACCAGGAAAATCAACAATGTTACTTATGCCATTGATCTTCCTGCCAGTATGCGGGGGGTGAGATCATTCCATGTATCCCTGCTTAAGCCAGCAGTGCAGGTAGATTCCACTCCTCCTCCCCCTGTGATGGTGGACGACCAACCTGAGTATGAAGTGGAAAAGATTTTAGACTCACGTATTGTACAGAACTCGATACAGTATTTGGTTCACTGGAAGGGTTATGGCATTGAGGAAAGAACATGGGTACCTGAGTGCCGCATGCATGCGGATGAATTGAAGAGGGAGTTCCACGCCTTATAGCCTGAGAAACCGGGTAGGAGCTGTCCGGAATCCACTCCTCAGGGGGGGTGTCACAAGGAGCCCTCAGTGGCTGACCGCACTTAGCCTTCTAAACGGTGCCAGCGCACAGATCGTGCGAACTCTGGTCGCAGTCAATGCGCAGGAACCGTTAAGAATTAGCCGCAGACAACTCAGAAGGGAGCCTGTGAGACACGGGTGATTACAACGTCACCTACTGGTTCAGAGTAAACTGCCACCACCGCGGTTACTATGGGACCGTGGGGCCCACTAACTGACTGCCTAATCCTGCGAATAAAACGGTTAAACACACGATATTCTGTCTAGCCAACAACAAACAAACAGTAGCGTATCTTCAGAGACCCGGGATCATTTCTGTGTGTGCTGATAAGCAGGGTAGCGGAAAGTGAATGACTTGGAGAAAGTCGTTTATTCACGCAATATAAATAATTAATATATACAGACAATTATGAAAATCAACAATTATGAAAACAGTAATAGCCAGTATGAAAAATAAAAGAAGGGAGAAAAAATACTTAGTTCCTGGAAAGATGTCCTTATTGTGGGAAGAATCATAAAGTCCTTGGTTTCAAAGTCCAGAGTTCAGAGTTCAGACCAGGTGGATGCCAGCATATCCTCAAGCTGGCATCTGATGAGTGCAAGATGTTTCAGTGTGGAGGACGCAGCCCGCCTGCTGGCTCTGTGCTTTTGATGAAGCTGGTTTGGGGGTGTGGCAATGCCAGCCCCCTCTGAGCTACCAGCAAATGACAGTTCATTCCCTCTGAGAGATTTTAGAGCTAAACTTATGAATTGCTGTAACTCCTGAACCATACACGTTACATTTAGGGGGGTAACAGCTTCATACTTGGAGGAAAATACAGATTAATATGATACCTGACATGGCTAGTGCATCAGATCAGGGTCCTGAGTAGATTCATACCTGGGTGGTAGGGGCCCCGGGCCCCTCTCGACTGGTATCAAGAGATCCAGCATGACCCTACGGATCCAAAGATACCGCTCTCATAACCACCCTATTTATTGTATTCTGTAAATGGGCAAAAGATTATATTGTACATTCATTTCTTCCTGCTAAGGCCGGAGTCAGCCTGACTGGAGTCCAGCTGTGTCTGCTTCTTGTCTATGAAAAGGCCCTGTTGGCTCCTTCAATTAACATCTGAATGTGAAATCTGCTTAGACAACTTTGAGTTTACACCTCTGGCTTGATCAGCAGTCACAGGGCCAGTCTTCCTGCCAGCTGCTTGTCACCTTATACCTGATGGATGGGCCATCAGCACAGCTTGAAGCCAGGGACTCTCTGGGCCCAGGCTCATTAGCATATCAAAAGAGCCATCCTGCAGTTAAGGTGATGCTATTCCTCTGCTAAGAAAGGACTGCAGACCTCCTACACACTCAATCCAGATTCTATCGATTTGAAGCGCAATCGACGCAGAGAATCGAGTGCGATCGCTTTTCTTCACGGGCGGTTCCAGGACGCGCCTGCGTCCCCGCAATCGTCCGTGACAGCCCCCCCCCTTGTCCGTGGCTTAGCCACTCATCCGCAAGATGTGTGGCGGCGCCGCTAACCTGGCGGACGGGCCTCGAGTTGCCGGTACGGCGGGAAAACCTATTGGAGCCTGTGGCTCGGTTCCCCTGGACCGGTCGCGGTCGGCTACCCTCAGGGTTGACCCAACATGGACCGTTCTGGACAGGGCGTTTGCGCCACTGCAGTCGGACGTGGTGTCTGCCGGGACTGCGGACAACGGGCAGTGGGTTGGTTAGGTCAACAGCCAGCCCACGCAGGGTTCCCCTGCTGAGTGGCTGTGGACCTAAGGGAACCCCGCGGGAATCCCTGGACCTTCCCAGCTCCTGACAGACGGCACATGCCCTGCAGTAGTTGGCTACATCCCTGTTCATCCGGGGCCAATAAAACTGTTTCCGAATACCGGCAAGTGTCTTGCGGACCCCTGAGTGCCCTGTCAGAGGATTACCATGTGCGGATTTCAGCACATGTCCCCTGAACGCACTCGGGACCACCAGCCATTTGGTATTCGCGTGGGATCTACCTGTAGGGGGCTGTACAGACTCACTGTACAGTCTCCCACCTTCCCAGTACACCTTGAAAGCGGCCCCGTCTGCGAGGGGCTCAGCGGCTTGCTTCCTGAGCACCTCCAGGCTTGGGTCACTTTGTAGTGCGGCTGTGAATATGGCGCTGTCAGTTTCAGCCAACTGGCTCATGTCACACGAGGCCAGCGGCTGAAAGGTCTCATCCCTGCGGTCAGAGGAGGGGGAGGAGGCCGGAACCCCCTCCACCTGTTCTGAGCCCAGGTTCTGAGCAGTGCAGCTGCGCGGTACTGCTAGCACCGGTACACTGTCAGAATGGCACAGACGGACAGTACTCAAATCATCATTGCATGCAGTAATGATATTGACAGGTATAGACATTTTTTCATTACAGATAGGTTGTACAGTAAACTCAGGTACAGTTACAGCATCATCACAACAGACAGTCTGTACATCAAACTCAGGTGCCTTTGAAGCAGGCACTATTGAACCTGGTACCCTTGAACTGGGCACATTCAACCCACCTCCCCCTGGTGCTCCCCCAAGTGTATAAAGTACCTGGTGGTGGGTGGAGAGTCCGTCTCCTTCCGTGAGCGACAAGGCGGTCGTGGCAGGTTCATAGTAGGACACAAGCTTGCCCAAATCAGTCCCTAGCAACACAGGGACTGGGAGATCCTTCATAACCCCAACAACCCTTTCGTGGACCCCTCCCACTCCCCAATCCAGCTTCACTCTGGCGTGGGCTATGTGGAAAAGGGTGCCCTCTACTCCAGTAAGGGCAAGGGATCGGCTGGAGCTGATGCTCTCCTTTGGCACAAGATGTGAGTGAACTAACGTGATGTCAGCTCCGGTGTCTCGAAATCCGGTGACAACCTTGCCGTTCACTCTAACAAGTTGCTGCTGGTCGGTTCGGTCGCGGATTTCCTTTCCGCGGGCAAACAGGACAAAATCTGATGATCCAGGCTGTGGTTCGCTGGCGGGTTGCCTCTGCTGTGGGTGAGGTGCAGGTGATGCAGATGATCCAGGTGCTGGTGGGGTCTGCCTCCGCTCCGGACAGTCGAATTTCATGTGTCCGGGCTGGCGGCAGTAGTGACAGGTGACCTCTCCAGGCGCTGCAGGCCTGGGTGCAGCAGCTGCGCTGGGTGGCCTCTGTGGCGGACGGCTCACAGGGGCAGGAGGGTCTGCCGAGGTATTGGGCTGACCTCCTCTCCAGCTGGATGGGACAGTTCTGCGGGTATCAGCCACCCGGGTAGTTGCAAAAGTCTCAGCAAGGTCTGCAGCGACAGTGGCTGAAGCCGGCCTGCGTTCTAACACAAACTGTCGTACATCAGCAGGGCAAATGTTCAGAAATTGTTCGAGGACTATCAAGTCCTCCAGGACGCCATAAGACCCTTTGGTGAGGCCTAGAGTCCACTGCCGGAGTGTGGTGAGCAAGCTGCTGACCACATCTCGGTACGAATCAGAAGACTTTTTCTGCCAGGCCCTGAACTTTTTGCGATAGGCTTCTGGCGTCAGCTGGTACTTAGTAATGATAGCGTCCTTTATAGCAGCATAATCATTATCCTTCTCCGCAGGCAATTCTGCGAAGGCATCAAGCGCTTTGTAGCGCAGCAAAGGTGTCAGATGTCTGGCCCACTGGTCTTGGGACAGACGATACTGACGGCATGCTTTTTCAAAAGACCGCAAAAACAAGTCAATGTCTGTGTCTTTTTCAATATTAGCAAACTTAAATTTTGCACTTACGGGTGCTGCAGCTCCTTCAGCAGGGAGGCTGGGCGGTGAACTCCGGCTGGCCTGTTGAACCTTTGCCATGTCGAGCTCATGCTGTCGTCTCTCCCGCGCCTCTGCAGATTGGCGCTCCCGTTCTCGCTCAGCGGCATCCCTCTCTGCGTGGCGTTCAGCAGCAGCAGCCTTGCGTTCTGCAGATTGGCGCTCCCGTTCCTCTCGTGCTTCCATGTACTGCATGTACTTTTCCAGGTCAGTCTCCATCAGCTTTTGTAATGCCTGCTGCATTACCGGGTCAGCACCCATGGACAGTCCAGTACTGGCCAGTTCCGGGCGAGTAATGTCAGAAACTCTGGGATTGGGGTCCATACTGACAGTCTCTGGCGTAACTGTTGCAACAGGGCCCGCAGGATGCTCAACCTCTGTACGCCTAAGATCTTCAGCCTCTGGTTCCCCTTGATTGTCAGATGGGCTGGTATCCACCTCAGCGGACACTCCCGGCTCCCGCAGTTGCTGGGCATCCCATCTGGACAAGTCTGCTATCAGGTCCCGTTTTGTCTTGCGGAGGATGCCAATGCCCCTCTCTTCGCAAAGATTTTCCAGGTCTGCTAGGCACATGTTCTGGTAGTTCCCGGACATTTCCATGCCAAATAAAATAAAACTTTGGGGAAGGGGTACTGGCTACACAGTCTCTCTGTATATATAAAAAATATATTGCCTTCCAGCTACACCAACGAATTAGTTCGTTTCTCGATAGCGCTAGCGCTATCGCAGATACTTTCAGCACAACACAGATCCAACCGCTGCCTAACACTGTCACAAGGAGCCCTCAGTGGCTGACCGCACTTAGCCTTCTAAACGGTGCCAGCGCACAGATCGTGCGAACTCTGGTCGCAGTCAATGCGCAGGAACCGTTAAGAATTAGCCGCAGACAACTCAGAAGGGAGCCTGTGAGACACGGGTGATTACAACGTCACCTACTGGTTCAGAGTAAACTGCCACCACCGCGGTTACTATGGGACCGTGGGGCCCACTAACTGACTGCCTAATCCTGCGAATAAAACGGTTAAACACACGATATTCTGTCTAGCCAACAACAAACAAACAGTAGCGTATCTTCAGAGACCCGGGATCATTTCTGTGTGTGCTGATAAGCAGGGTAGCGGAAAGTGAATGACTTGGAGAAAGTCGTTTATTCACGCAATATAAATAATTAATATATACAGACAATTATGAAAATCAACAATTATGAAAACAGTAATAGCCAGTATGAAAAATAAAAGAAGGGAGAAAAAATACTTAGTTCCTGGAAAGATGTCCTTATTGTGGGAAGAATCATAAAGTCCTTGGTTTCAAAGTCCAGAGTTCAGAGTTCAGACCAGGTGGATGCCAGCATATCCTCAAGCTGGCATCTGATGAGTGCAAGATGTTTCAGTGTGGAGGACGCAGCCCGCCTGCTGGCTCTGTGCTTTTGATGAAGCTGGTTTGGGGGTGTGGCAATGCCAGCCCCCTCTGAGCTACCAGCAAATGACAGTTCATTCCCTCTGAGAGATTTTAGAGCTAAACTTATGAATTGCTGTAACTCCTGAACCATACACGTTACATTTAGGGGGGTAACAGCTTCATACTTGGAGGAAAATACAGATTAATATGATACCTGACATGGCTAGTGCATCAGATCAGGGTCCTGAGTAGATTCATACCTGGGTGGTAGGGGCCCCGGGCCCCTCTCGACTGGTATCAAGAGATCCAGCATGACCCTACGGATCCAAAGATACCGCTCTCATAACCACCCTATTTATTGTATTCTGTAAATGGGCAAAAGATTATATTGTACATTCATTTCTTCCTGCTAAGGCCGGAGTCAGCCTGACTGGAGTCCAGCTGTGTCTGCTTCTTGTCTATGAAAAGGCCCTGTTGGCTCCTTCAATTAACATCTGAATGTGAAATCTGCTTAGACAACTTTGAGTTTACACCTCTGGCTTGATCAGCAGTCACAGGGCCAGTCTTCCTGCCAGCTGCTTGTCACCTTATACCTGATGGATGGGCCATCAGCACAGCTTGAAGCCAGGGACTCTCTGGGCCCAGGCTCATTAGCATATCAAAAGAGCCATCCTGCAGTTAAGGTGATGCTATTCCTCTGCTAAGAAAGGACTGCAGACCTCCTACACACTCAATCCAGATTCTATCGATTTGAAGCGCAATCGACGCAGAGAATCGAGTGCGATCGCTTTTCTTCACGGGCGGTTCCAGGACGCGCCTGCGTCCCCGCAATCGTCCGTGACAGGGGGGTACTGTGAGAAAACGCGGAAAAGCCGCCGCGTGCGCTCAGAGCAAGGCGGCGGATTCCGCGTCCAACGTGGCGGTCTGCACGCGTAGGTCTACATCTGCCAGTATGGCTGAACGCGTAGAAACCGCCGCATGCCTTGATAGCGGTGCGGTGGGCTCCGCGTCCAGCGCGGCGGGTGGTACACAAGACATGTCTGGTGTGGCTGGGACTGAGTCCACACAGGTTCAGAAGGACGCGCGCGCGCACTGAGAGGCAGAACTTTTATGACAGCCAGAAGGGAGTCAGCTGACCAAGCCGGTCAGCTGACGATTGTACCAGTTCCCATTGGTCCAGCACTTAGGGGAGGCGCTGGAGAGCGCTGGGCTTTATATACTGGGTGCTGGTCATTCGCTGGTTGTCTGCCGTTGCGATCACTACGTGGAAGCACTCAGACCTTATTGTCAGAATCTGTGTTATCTTTCTGTTATACTTCAGACTAGTTCCAGGGTGTTGATGATCAAGGACCTCACACCCAAGATTAGGAATCTGTGTTATCATTCTGTTATACTTCAGACTAGTTCCAGGGTGTTGATGATCAAGGACCTCACACCCAAGATTAGGAATCTGTGTTATCATTCTGTTATACTTCAGACTAGTTCCAGGGTGTTGATGATCAAGGACCTCACACCCAAGATTAGGAATCTGTATTATCATTCTGTTATACCTCAGACTAGTTCCAGGGTGTTGATGATCAAGGACCTCACACCCCAGATTAGGAATCTGTGTTACCATTCTGTTATACTTCAGACTAGTTCCAGGGTGTTGATGATCAAGGACCTCACACCCAAGATTAGGAATCTGTGTTATCATTCTGTTATACTTCAGACTAGTTCCAGGGTGTTGATGATCAAGGACCTCACACCCAAGATTAGGAATCTGTGTTATCATTCTGTTATACTTTAGACTATTTCCAGGGTGTTGATGATCAAGGACCTCACGCCCAAGATTAGGAATCTGTATTATCATTCTGTTATACCTCAGACTAGTTCCAGGGTGTTGATGATCAAGGACCTCACACCCCAGATTAGGAATCTGTGTTACCATTCTGTTATACATCAGACTAGTTCCAGGGTGTTGATGATCACGGAGCTCACACCCAAGACTAGGCATTGTTTATTATCTGTTATGACTTTCTGCTTTCCTGACCACTCTTCTGTTCACTGATTTGGTACTTCGCTATATCTGATACTCTGTTGCCAAACCCTGCTTGCCTTAGGATTACCAAATCAGCCTCCTGTCTTTGTACTTTGTATGTCCGTGTGTTACCGACCTGGCTTGTCCGACCTTGAGAGCTATCTCCCCAGTTAAGAGATAGTTCACAGATCAGTCAGTGACATCCTCCTATTAGTGTCACTCACGCTCTGGTCCTTCCCTCTCCAAGTCTGACTCCTCCCTGCGGGAGAGTCTCAGGCTGCTGGAAGGTACTTACTCTAGCAGTATTCCTTACTGCCTTGTACCTGTCCTCCTGGTATTGTTCTCAAAGTATTACTGTTACACCAAACACTCATATCTCTCAGGTGTCCAGAGGTTAGTAATATATCTGATTATTGGTGATACTGCAGATCATCAATAATCGGGTATATATCTGTATTTTTGGTGATACTGCAGATCACCAATAATCAGATCCTCTCTGTGTTACACCGATCGTTACACACATGCTTCAGTCTATAGTAAATCTGTTTTAAAGTCAATTGGCGAAACTTTCTCAAATGTAAAACCTGCCAATACACATTTGAACTCACATTGAAAATATGATTAGTGTGGGGTCCCTCTCCAAAACACTGTTAGCCGATTGTCCACCATGGACACTGGTACGTCCCAGGATACTGGAGTGACTAATATCACCATATGGTCCACAAGATTGGGGTACCTGGTGAGTGGTGTCAACATTTTCCCCTTGCCTCCTTAGAATACAGGGTTCATTTCCACCTTTGATGCCGTGGAGGAGGTGAGGGTAACTACCCCCACTCATGTAGCAGTAAGCCCCCAGGCTGCAACTTATGGTTGAATCTGGATGCCCTATTTAACATTAATGGCCCCCAGATGTCTGCCCCCCACTTAAGTTATTCGACTATAGGGGTGTATTAGTATTTTTTTCCCTTTCATACAAAGGGTAAAAGATAAAAATAAAAAAACACACACACAAATACTGGTTAAATTTTTACTTAACAATAAATACTTACCTAATGTTCCCATGCCAATATCCTCTTGAGTTTGATTGAATATCCACCACCTTCATCCTTTCTGCCTGCCAACACCCTTCAGCACTAGTTACAACATACCATTCAGATTAACTCCAGTAGCTTTTCAGTTACTCAATGCCATATTTGGGCATTGTCGTTATTCTAACATGGCCACAGGGATTCTATTGATCCTGACTGTCCTGCTAAGGTTAGTATTGTCCAAATCATAGATTTTTAACATAATGAAGGGTTCCCTTTACCAAATTTCTCCTGATTCCAGCAGCCATGTTGATGCAATCTTAAAGAGAACCCGAGGTGAGAGGGATATGGAGGCTGCCATTTATTTTGTTGTATACAATGCCAGTTGCCTGGCAGCAGGGCCGGGCCGAGGCATAGGCTGGAGAGGCTCCAGCCTCAGGGCGCAGTGTAGGAGGGGGCGCACAATTCATTTAGCTGTCATTCCTAATTGTGTATGAAGCAGAAATAAATAAGAAAATGGGATACATAGCAGTGACTGCAAGCCAGATAACTATATATTAAGGTGTTGGGGAGGTTGTGGGCCCTGTGGCACCTCTTACTCTAATAGCAATCAGTGTGTGACAGCTGGGGTGGGAGGGGTGGAGGGGCGCACTTTGGTGTCTCAGCCTTGGGTGCTGGAGGACCTTGTCCCTGCTCTGCCTGGCAGCCCTCTTGATCTTCTGGTATAAGTAGTGTCTGAGTCAAAACCCTGGAACAAGCATATGGCTACTCCCATAAAAGTCAGATAAGTTTAGATAAGATAAGATTTTTCCAACAATTCCTGATCAGATTTTTTTAAAAAAAAAATGGATAATCGTTCATTTTTTTTGATCAAAAAAAGGATTCTTTTTGACTTTCATTCGATTCGATTGTTTTGGTCTAATAAACGGGAAAATCAAACGTTTTTATTGTACCATGTATGGGCACCATAAGTATGATGTTGGGCTCCCTCTGCAATCATTAACCGCACAGCGAGCGTCCCCAGTGACAGCCCCATTCATTAATTTATGCACTCAGGCATGGGGGTAGTGTGTGCTGGTTTTATTTATTTGCCTAAGGAGTTACTACAATGGCCATCGAAAAGTGGGAAAAACGAGAGAGGAGCTAGTCTAATGTGAAAAGCTCCACCCCCCTTTTCAAATGGTGCAGGCCAGGAGCAGTGGCAACCCAGACTCACCTGACAGCTTGTTGATGTCAGTGTGGCTGCCCCTCTCTGTAGTGCACCAGGATGGCTGCTATTGTGTAATATTCCCCCGCCTGACTGCGACCAAGGGGGCACCGGGGTACACACTTCGTGACTTCGGCAAGCGGGCAGTCCTGTGAGCTTATGCTGCTGCCACACTCTCCCCTTCTCCCTGGACTCATCTCTTGGCAGGTGACAAGCAGGCAGCGGATGCAGCAGGAGAGAAAGCTACAGGCTAGGAACACACTTAGCAGAAACGCTAGCGTTACGGAAAATGCAGCATTTTTGCCGCTAATGCAAGTCAATGGGCCGCATAAAAAAAGTATATATAAAAAAAAAAAAGTATGAGTTTTGTATGCGTTTTCAAACATGTGTTTTTAAAAACGCTGGTTTTGTTGCATACTTTTCTAAAACGCATCAACAACTCATATAATGAAAGTCAATGGGAACGCAATGTATTGCGTTTTGTATGCATTTTTTCATGCGTTTTATACGCTTTTTAAAAAAAATTGTTTTGTGATGAATTTCTGTCCGTATTGTCTTCCTAGTGATTAGCATAAAACGCATCTGCGTTTTGTATATGCGAACCACATAAAAACACATAAAAACGCAAGCAAAACGCTTGAAAAATGCGTATGCAGAAAAAATGCCAATGCAAACGCACAAAAAACGCACACAGAAAAAAAATGCATATGACAGAAAACTCTCACTTTCACGCACAGCCATGTGTGCACCCAGCCTCAGCCAAGTGGCAGGGTCTGACATCTGCAGCCTGTCATGTGGTGGAGGGCGGGGTATTGGAGTTGAAGCATGGGAGATTCAAATTCCACCTCCTTCGACATCCTCCATTGTCAGCAGCGGCCAGAACAGCAGGAGGGCATCAGAGAGGAGGAGCGAGTATGTGTCAGTTATTGTGTGTGTGTGTGTGTGTGTGTATACAGTGTGTATAGTGTTGATGGGTGTGTGTGTGTGTGTTCACTCCCTCGTCGTCTTCCCAGGCCTCCTCGATTCTCCACTTGCCAGTGCGTTAAGTCCTTCAGTCGAGGCGTACTGTGCATGTGTGGCCCCATCGTGCTCCCACGAGCGAGCACTTTGCCCCTGCACAGTAGTACTACCCCTGCACTGCGTATGCGCCCACTCACCGCGATGGGAAGAATTACTGTGCCAGCTAGCGGGGGAGTGAACAGCCTGGGAGAGGCTGGAGGTAGCCCAAGATATGTATAACTTTTTTTTTCATTTGTCTCAGGTACACTTTAATTTCATTGGTAAGAACCCTTTTCCACTGGCCGCGATCCAATTCAAAAAGCGGATTGCAGCCGTCCTGCTGATCGATAGAGCACCGCGATAACATGTAAATCACGGGGCTCATTTTCCACTAACACACTTCATTTTTTTGCCAAATCGCGATCGCCGGCCGGCGCGATTCTCGTTGTGATCGCTCTACGTTCCTGACGACTGTGAGCTAAATGCCGATAGTGGAAAAAACACTTTGTGCAATAGCAAGCGCAGGTGATTTGCGCTTGTGATCGTGCTTGCTAGTGGAAAAGGGCCTTAAGGAGGGGAAATTTGGGCGCCGATAAATTTCAGAAGTCGGGGATGTCCAAATCTCCCCTCCTTACAGATAAATTTAATGGGCCTCTATAATTGATAATTGATTTTAGGTTAAAATCGATCAAAATTCAATAGATTGGGCACATGGCAATAAACTCTTTCTGATCAAATCTGCCAGGATTTGACTGGAAAAGTCAATAAATCTATGGCTACCTTCAGAGTGCTAACTCCATTTAACCTATGGAGATTTTCTGTCCACTCGATTGAATTTTAACCTTAAGTCGATAAAAAATATTTTTCAAACTAGATGGAAAATATTCATTAGTCTTTGTGGTAGGGGGGGGGGGGGGGTCCGAGAGGGGTGTGGGGGTATTGGGGTGGCAGGTCTGGGAGGACAGGGGGGGCCCATAAAAAATTTGCTATGTGGCCCAGTCATCCCTAACTATGCCCCTGTAACCATCCCCTTGGTAATACTCTTCCTGAGTAGGGGAAGAGGAGGAAGTGTACTACTGTTAAGGCCTTTGGGTGCAGGTATAGAACTACTCTCACTAGACACTTTCCAAAGAGGGTGCAGGAGACTTGGAAACAGGATACACAGGGTGACATTGAGAAATATCTGTATTGGCGGTGGAGCACAGGGTGGAGAGGAGGTGGCAGTAGGAGAAAGACTGGAGTAGAGGTGAGATTAGCGAGTAGAGGGAGAGGCCAGAGAGGTGGTGAAAGTGGAGGAGAGAGTGACAGTGAGGCAGAGACTGACAGGCTTGTTCACATTAGGGGCAATTTTGTTTTTTGGTTGGCCCCGGCAATTTTAAAAATACATTAAAAGCGCTTGTGCAATGTTTGCTCTATGTGAGTGTTCTCACATGAGCGATGAGTTTTCTATCCAATCGCAAACACGGCTCCTGCACCATTTTCAGAGTGTTTGCAATTCAATAGAAAGGATAGGGAAATCGCTAAGTGCTTGAAAAAGCGCTTTGAAAAGCAATTTCCCAAGCGCTTTTAATGAATAAATACAATGGGCTTGATTCACAAAAGCGTGCTAACAGTTAGCACGCTGGTTAAAAGCCTCTTATCATGCCTAAACTCAGTTTAGGCGTGATAAGTTTAGGCGTGATAAGTTTAGGCGTGATAAGTTTAGGCGTGATAAGTTTAGGCGTGATAACTATAGCACCAACTGGGTTAGCACCGCAGTGCACAGCAGAACAAAAGTTTTGCGCTAGCAAAGTCTGGTGCGCGCAAAACGTCGCATAGAGTTTAATGGCGCTGCTTTGCGCACAGGACTTTGCACGCGATCTAAACTTATCACGCCTAAACTTATCACGCCTAAACTGAGTTTAGGCGTGATAAGGGGCTTTTCACCAGCGTGGTGCAATGGTTATCACACCTAAAGTCTTTTAGGCGTGATAACTGGGTTATCACCGCTTTGTGAATCGAGCCCATTGTACTTATTCATTTCCGGGGCAAAGAGTTCACTTCCTGACTTACGTCAGGAGGTGAAAAAAAAAATGCTACACAAAAGCGCCTAGAAAAGACCCTTTCTAAGCGAAAATCGTTCTGAAAATCGTTAGAAAAGAGCTTTCAAAATTGCTTAATCAATCGCTCAGCGCTTGAGATAGCGATAGCGATTTATAGAGTGAACAAGGCCTGAGAGAGATGCTGTGCTCGACGTCACGCAGAGCTCTCCTGAATTTAGGCTTGCGATCAAGGACGTACGCTGCCTTTCCCGGCGCCTGCCCACTACTGACAGACCTCGCCAACCCGGAAGAAGCCCTGAGGTCACTACACAGGGACTGGTCCCCAGTGAACAGTTCTTGCCATCACTAATAAAGAGATGTCTACACACGCTGGTGGGAATTGTTACTGCCTATGTTCATCCCCTAAGCCCAGTAGATACATTTACTGCACATTGTGGTGCTCTATAATGTAAGTTATAATCCCTCAGCAGCGCACTGCAGTGATCCTGCAATGTGCCCTTTTAACACTTGCACATTGGCGCTATGGTGCGTAGAGCTTGGTCGTAATAAAGCAAGCTGAGCTGTGCACTACTGGACAATGTGCACACTGGATCTGTGTTACAAATGAATGGTGATGAGGTACTGCATGGTGCAAACTGCATGTTGCCAGAAGACACTAATTTTGAAATCCTTTGTGATGTAATACATGAACATAGTAACGGTATGAGCCTACCCAGAAGGTTCATAGCACCACTCTGTTGCTAGCCAACAGAATCATTTTGAGCTGTTTGCAGAAAAAGAGCATCAATAACCTATCTGCTCCAGAGCTGGATCATCCACAAGGCAAACCTAGGTGGTTGCCTAGCGCCTGGAGAGAGTCTAGAGGCCTGGTGGATGCTAGCCCCTATCAAATCTTACAAAAAAAAAGACAGGTAATCATCAGAGGTGGGCAAAAACTATCTTGCCTAAGGCCCAATTTCATCTTAATCCTTTTCTGATCTGCTCTCTATTAATAAATAACTGTGCACTTTTCACTGCTATCATTTAAATGCTGTCAACTACCATCACTTTTTTCTGATTGCTTCTTTAAATGACAACTGAAGTGAGAAGAATATGGAAGCTGCCATATTTATTACCTTTTAAACATTACCAGTTGCCTGGCAGTCCTGCTCGTCTATTTTGCGGCAGTAGTGTCTGAATCGCACCTGAAACAAGCATGCAGGTAATCTTATCAGATCTGACAATATTAGAAACACCTGATCTGCTGCATGCTTGTTCAGGGTCTATGACTAAAAGTATTAGAGGCAGAGGATCAGCAGGACAGCCAAGCAGTAGGTATTGCTCAAAAGGGAAAAACATAGCAGCCTCCACATACCTTTAACAATATGGTGCCAGTAGGCATTGTCCGCTGTGAGTTTGGCCTTACAATCTACAGAAATGTTTTCATTTGATCTGTAGATACCAGGTAGACAAGCACCCAACGGGGACAGACGTGTTCTTAAAGGACCACTACAGCGAAACATTTTATTTTGAAGCACCCCCACAGTAGTTACATCATTCATACAAAAGCTTCACTATGTAATTGTTTTAATTTTTTAGCATGATCCTTTAAACATCCACATGTCACTGTCTCCTGTATCAGTCAGACCCTGCATCTACGCTGACGGACTTTTGTAACTATCAATTCACAATAGGGGAAGCCTTGTGGATGTTTAAAAAAGTGACATGTGGATGTCACTGTCTCCTGTATCAGTCAGCCCCTGCATCTACGCTGACGGACTTTTGTAACTATAAATTCATAATAGGGGAAGCCTTGTGGATGTTTAAAAAAGTAACATGTGGATGTGCTAAAAAATTAAAACAATTACACAGTGAAGCTTTTGTATGAATGATGTAACTACTGTGGGGGTGCTTCAAAATAAAATGTTTCACGGTAGTGGTCCCTTAAGTGGAAAGACTCAATAGCCCAAATGAGTCAAACGAAATCCAATGCGAAGAATCCACAGCACCATGTCAGTAATGTATAGCTCTTTTATTGTTTAAAATATTAAAGAGATAGCCATAGCAGCGACAGATGCTGTTTCGGACAAGGTCCTTCCTGAAGCTGAGATGAGTAAGCCTGACACAGCTTGAAGAAGGACCTTGTCCGAAACAGCGTCTGTCGCTGCTATGGCTTTCTCTTTATTATTTTAAACAATAAAAGAGCTATACATTACTGACACGGTGCTGTGAATTCTTCACATTGGATTTCATTTGATCTGTACTGTAGACAGGAAAGTTGGGGTATTTTTAATTACAAAACTTCAATACTGCTGAAAATTTGAACCAACTTTTTATTTCTGTAAGTTGCACAATTGTAGTATGCCCTCATTATGACATTATATGTGTAGCAGAGTAAATGAGCTGCAGGTGTCACTGGGGTGTAACATTAGCTAGGCCACACTCCCTCCCTGGCCGGGCCTGAAGCTGCAGTGAAGTCTTTTGTTCAGGCTGTTTGTTGTTGTTTTGGGTGTCATGACAACACCAACAGCTCAGCGCAGATCAGTTCTCAAGAAACCAGCTATCTGTGTCATGCCAGGACTCCTGTTCATCAACAGGTATGACAGTGTCAATTGCAGGATTTCAGCATTAACCTCTGTGCTGTGTGTACTTACTGTGATGTTTTATATGTATGTTTATACTGTGGTCTTTTTCCAAATGACTCTGCTATATTTTAACACTTGTTTAAAAGTCTGAAATGTATACCACTTTTAAGGTACTCACACTACTTTTATTTTTACCTTTTAATCACATAGCTGATGATGGGAGCAGTAGCTGCAAACAAAAAGTGAAAACTAAATCTGTTGTGTCATTTGTCTGACATTCACCAGATGCAGATCTGTTGTGTAATGCTACTGGCATTACTGATCTGTACTGTTTATAACAATATCTGCTGAATGATAGATCCTCTGAACAAGTAGGTCAGTCTGCCTTTGACACTTGAAAGTAAAGTGTTACTAGTTTCATGGGGTAAAAAAGGAATTGTTACACTGTTTCATCAAATTACGGATATAAATGCATTAATATTTAGGTGGCCACTAATGATACAATTTGCTGAACGACCGCTGCCGAAAATTCATCTAACCCGGAGCATCAGCGGTAGCAGCCGACGCTGTCAGGGGAACCTCCAAGTTTGATCCACCGCATCCACACCTCGCTAGCTAGTCCAGCCATTGTAGCCAACGCATCCAGGGACATCAGCCATCAGGTCAGTCTGTCTGCATATGCATAGATCCAGCGACAGTACCACACTGCAGCTTCAGCTTCAGCTTCAGGGTCTCCCTGAGACATCCTGGTGGATGAGAGTACTTCCTGGGTGCTAAGAGCCAGGCTGCAGGTATCCAGGGCTGCGGTGTGGGCTGGCATGTTCCTTCCTGTGAGCTGCGGGAACCCCTATCCAGGGCTGTGGTGTGCCACGTGACAGGGCCATATCGTGCTGCTGTGGGTGCAGGGCCTGATGCTTGGAGCCCGTGGGTCTGTGTGCTGAACTGGCTGCATGCGAGATGGCTAATTGCCCCAATGACCTCCCGGGGCAAGGGGAGCTGCTGTAGCATCATCAAACATTCCACAGGTCATCGCTGCGCAGCATCATCCAACATTCCGCAGGGGTACTCCGGTCAGGTTACCACCGCGATCCCAAGGGGACTCTGTCTCTTCTACTCTTCTTCTCTTTCTAAAGATCTAAATCGCTGCAGAGCAGTTGAGCGCCGCAAAAGTGTGGCAGCTCTGCTCACATAGCACTCAGATGCCCCCTCTGGTCCTTTTCCGCTATATTCTATGCATTGTGTATACTCTACTGTGCTTATTTCTACTGTGTGTATACTGTTCAATGCATTGTGTATATGCCTTTATGTATATGCTAATGTATATTTCCATTGTGTGTATTCTACTGTATATCTCTTGTACTGCACCATCACCGACCCTGTATGTGCCAAAAAATAATTCCGGGTACAACTCCCGTTGTACTTGCCGAAATAAATTCTGATTCTGATTACGAATGATTCTTCGTATAATCATTTGGGACCACTAATGGACAAAAATCTCCTCACCAATCTAATCAGATTGCTGGGTTCGAAACTAAATTCAGATCAATTTCATTAATCTGATCGGATTGGTTAGGAGATTTTTGTCCATTAGTGGTCCCAAATGATCATTTGCGATTGTTCATAAGAAGAATCGTTCATAATCGATCATTCAGCAAATTGTATCGTTAGTGGCCACCTTAACAGAACATAATTAAAATAGAGATGGTCCCATATGTTAGTAAGAATTTTAGCTTTCTGTGTGCACATAAGTCTTAATTCTGGTAGGATTTTCAAACAAATTACCTCATGTATGGAAATTTACCTCATGAGGTAATAAAATACCACATGTTTGGAAATGCAGAAAAAAGTCTTTCAGAATTGCTAAAAAAAAGAGGAAAATACCTCATGAGGTATTTTACAAACAAAAAAATATTTACCTCACATAGCTACCAGAATTTACATAGTTACATAGTTATTTTGGTTGAAAAAAGACATACGTCCATCGAGTTCAACCAGTACAAAGTACAACTCCAGCCTGCTCCCTCACATATCCCTGTTGATCCAGAGGAAGGCGAAAAAACCCTTACAAGGCATGGTCCAATTAGCCCCAAAAGGGAAAAATTCCTTCCCGACTCCAGATGGCAATCAGATAAAATCCCTGGATCAACATCATTCTGCCTTACCTAGTAATTGTAGCCATGGATGTCATTCAACTCAAGGAAAGCATCTAAGCCCCCTTGAGGCTGTGTATGTAGAAAAATGTGCAGGTTGTTTTCTCAGCAGCTAATTGAGGCCTCTTGCACACTACATGCGATTCAGATTTTTTTTTTTCGTTTTTATACGATCCGATTTTTGATTCCGATTAAAAAACGTTGCAGCATGCAGTACTTTTTCTTAATCTGATTTAAAAATCGGATTGTATACAAAATCGAAATCGCATGTAGCGTACAAGAGGCTTTAGTTTATAAAGAAAATGCACGCAATGTGCAGAATTTTGCTGCAGTCCTTTTCTTTTAGTGGACACACATGCTATAGATCATTATTCAACTTTAGATCATTTTGATTGAATCATTAAATCAGTTGTCTTTAAATATTGCAACATACATTTGTGTATGGGCACCCACCCATTCAACTTCCGAATATTCCTGCATTTAAAGCAGCCTTTCTAGACTGAGGCTGCATTTCCACTTGTGCGGTGGGAATCGTTGCGGGAAAAATTCGCATGCGGATGCGAATTTCGCATGCGGGTCTATGCAAATTTTCATGCGAATTCGCATGGATGACGATGTATGCGAATTTAACCATGGCAGTGCTGGTGTGATTTTTCCATGGTTTCTATGCGAATTCGCATGAAAATTCGCATGAAAATTTGCATACCCAAACCGCATGCGAATTTCCTATTAAATACATTGTATGCGATTCGCATAGCGTTATACGGTATGCGAATTCTGATGGCTCTGCCATGCAAATTTTTTTCTGCACAGAAAAACGCAAAGGAATCCTGACAAGTGGAAACAGTCCCATTCACTTGTATTGCTATGCGAATTTGCATGCGAAAAACGCATGCGAATTCGCGATAGTGGAAATGGGCCCTCAGAAGACTGAAGGAACTGAAGTGAGAGGGCTATGGAGGTTGCCATATTTATTTCCTATTAAGCAATGCACATTGCGTGGCTGTTCTGCTGATCAACTGCCAGTGGCATTGCTAGCCCTATTTTAGGGGGGGCCCGTGTCCCCAACATGTCCATAGGGTGCCCCTAATCTATTTACAGGGGTGCCCCGCTGCCCCCCCCCCGGCCATCCCCGCTACCAGACAGCCTAAGCAGCTTCAGACCTCAGACCAGCCGGCGACCACTAGTGCAGGGGCGCCAGGACCTAGCGGACACCGCACTGATATGCGGAAGTGACATCTCTTCCGCATATACAGCGTGGTGGGTCCGTGGCCGTGCGCCTGCTCTAACTGGTCACCAGCTGATAAAGAGGTCTGACACTGCTGGCTGGGGGCGCCTGTCACTCACTACCTAACTGGGGGTAGGGTTGCAACGGTATGAAATTCCACGGTATGATTACTGTCAAAAAAATACCACGGTATGACGATATTACGGTATACGGTATTATACAATTATTTGGACCCCCCTCCTGTAGCCAGTAGTAGGTGGCCGCAGCATAGGTAGCCAGGAATAGGTGTAGCTAGTAGTAGGTGGCCGCAGCATAGGTAGCCAGGGATAGGTGTAGCCAGTAATAGGTGTAGCCAGCGATAGGTGGCCGCAGTATAGGTAGTCAGTGATAGGTGTAGTCAGTAGTAGGTGCTCGCAGCATAGGTAGCCAGGGACAGGTGTAGCCAGTAGTAGGTGCTCGCAGCATAGGTAGCCAGGGATGGGTGTAGCCAGTAGTAGGTGCTCGCAGCATAGGTAGCCAGTGACAGGTGTAGCCAGTAGTAGGTGCTCGCAGCATAGGTAGCCAGTGACAGGTGTAGCCAGTAGTAGGTGCTCGCAGCATAGGTAGCCAGTGACAGGTGTAGCCAGTAGTAGGTGCTTGCAGCATAGGTAGCCAGTGACAGGTGTAGCCAGTAGTAGGTGCTTGCAGCATAGGTAGCCAGTGACAGGTGTAGTCAGTAGTAGGTGCTCGCAGCATAGGTAGCCAGAGATAGGTGTAGTCAGTAGTAGGTGCTCGCGGCATAGGTAGCCAGGGACAGGGTGTAGTCAGTAGTAGGTGCTCGCAGGATAGCTAGCCAGGGACAGGGTGTAGACAGTAGTAGGTGCTCGCAGGATAGGTAGCCAGGGACAGGGTGTAGTCAGTAGTAGGTGCTCGTAGGATAGGTAGCCAGGGTTAAGTGTAGCCAGTAGTAGGTGCTCGCAGCATAGGTAGCCAGTAGTAGGTGCTCGCAGCATAGGTAGCCAGAGATAGGTGGTCAGTAGAAGGTGCTCGCAGCATAGGTAGCCAGAGATAGGTGTAGTCAGTAGAAGGTGCTCGCAGCATAGGTAGCCAGAGATAGGTGTAGTCAGTAGAAGGTGCTCGCAGCATGGTAGCCAGAGATAGGTGTAGCCAGAAACAATTGGCTGCAGCACAGAGAGCTGGGGGGAGGGAGAGGGGACGCAGCAGCAGGGATAAATACTTACATGCCAGCAGCCAGGTCCTTCACCGATGTATGGGCTTTCATTGTACTTCATGTTCTTGCATCATCTTGTAATAGCACCCAGGGGGCGCTGTTTCAAGGAAATGTGATGCAAGAACAGGAAGTACAATGAAGCCTGGGTACATCGTGAAGGACGGAGCTGGCTTCTCGCAAGTGAGTATTTGTATCCCCGCCGTTGTTCATGCGCTCGTCGCATCCCCGCTGCTACGTTGCCCTGCCCTCCCGGTCGCCCCGTCCCCTAAAACGAGATTGTGCACGGTATGGTTAATGTGCACAATCAAACCGCGATATATCGTAATACCGGTATATCGCGGCAACCCTAACTGAGGGTCCCTTTCACTACCTAACCGGGGGGGTGCCTGTCACTCACTACCTAACCTGGGGGGTCCCTGTCACTCACTACCTAACCTGGGGGTCCCTGTCACTCACTACCTAACCTGGGGGCGCTTGTCACTCACTACTTAACCTGGGGGGAGCCTGTCACTACCTAACCTGGAGGTCCCTGTCACTTACTACCTAACCTGGGGGTCCCTGTCACTCTCTACCTAACCTGGGGGGCACCTGTCACTCACTGCCTAACCTGAGGGTCCCTGTCACTCACTACCTAACCTGAGGGGCACCTGTCACTCACTACCTAACCTGGGGGACCCTGTCACTCACTACCTAACCTGGGGGGCGCCTGTCACTCACTACCTAACCTGGGGGGATTTGTACTGTCCAGTGCCCTAGGCCTGCTGTCACCTACCGTCCTGCCCCCCCCCCATCCCAACGCCACCACCAAAAAACATTCTGTCTAACGCTCTGACTAGCGATCATTGGTTTGAATGGGCTCATTTCAGTTATGCTGCTCTGCCCCCCATTCAGCCAAGAATCAGAGGATGCTCTGTCTGCTCAATAATTCCTGCAATTTGCGCTCCTGCCCGAATGTGCACAACAGCCAATAGTGTTCTGGGCATGCATACTTGAGAAATGACACTAATGTATACTCCCAAATACATCGCGGATCTATTGGAACTTTATGCCCCTCCACGCACCCTCCGCTCTGCCAACAAAATGAAGCTGGTTATTCCCAGGATACACTTAACATTTGGTGCTTGGGCCTTTTCCTATGCAGCTCCTACTCTATGGAACTCACTTCCACAATCAGTACGAGAGGCTCCTTCTCTGGACAGCTTTAAAAAAAGGCTAAAAACTCACCTCTTTACCCGAGCCTTTGAGACTGCATAATCAGTAGTGCTCACCGCCAGGTCGTGATCACGCTTACGCGTGGATTCACGACCATTTTGACGCATTCCGCCTCGGACACGCTAAGCCTTGAATAGATTTTCAACCACGAAAATCTGCTTCGGCTTCACGTGAATGCGGACAGAAATCCGCATTCACGCTCGTGAAACCCGGCGCTGAAGTCGTGGTTAGCGGAAATGCGTCAAACTATGCGGAAGTGACATATTGCAGGCCAATCAGAGGGCCCCAGCCAGGCCCTAGCAACCCTCCTGAATATAAAGCGGCGGCCATGATGGAAAAGCTCTGTCCTTGCTAGACTGTGGTGCTGAGAGGATTATCTCCAGGCCATTGTTGTTTGAGCAAGTGCATTTCTTGTGTTAAAAACAAAGCGTTTTTTTTGCTAACACTGCTCTTATACTGTACACAGTTAGCTAGTCAGTGAGTGATTGCTGTAGTTAGTTGTAGTCAGTGTAGTGTAGTAGTGGGAGTGTGGGAGTCTAGTGATTATTTAACTGTGTGTAGTGCAGGCAGGTTCAGTGCTGCAGTGTAGTCAGTGTAGTGGGAGTGGGGATTATCTGTGTGTAGTGCAGGCAGGCAGGTTAGTGCAGCTGCAGTGTTCACTTGTATATTCCAGTGACAGTTATACACTTGTACTATTTGCAGGCAGCCAGTCACACCGCCGTCACCGCCACTCTCTGCCAGCGCTGTTCATTCATTCTGTAAGTGACCTTGTGCCGTGCCCAGTGCCCACTGCTCGCTCGCTGGCATATAAGCATCTTATTACACAGTGTGACATCCTTGTGTGCCCACTGCATCCTTCAGTGACCTAGTTGTATATCCAGTGCCCACTGCTGTGCCCACTGCATCCTTCAGTGACCTTGTACTGTGCCCACTGCATCCTTCAGTGACCTAGTTGTATATCCAGTGCCCACTGCTGTGCCCACTGCATCCTTCAGTGACCTTGTACTGTGCCCACTGCATCCTTCAGTGACCTAGTTGTATATCCAGTGCCCACTGCTGTGCCCACTGCATCCTTCAGTGACCTTGTACTGTGCCCACTGCATCCTTCAGTGACCTAGTTGTATATCCAGTGCCCACTGCTGTGCCCACTGCATCCTTCAGTGACCTTTTACTGTGCCCACTGCATCCTTCAGTGACCTAGTTGTATATCCAGTGCCCACTGCTGTGCCCACTGCATCCTTCAGTGACCTTGTACTGTGCCCACTGCATCCTTCAGTGACCTAGTTGTATATCCAGTGCCCACTGCTGTGCCCACTGCATCCTTCAGTGACCTTGTACTGTGCCCACTGCATCCTTCAGTGACCTAGTTGTATATCCAGTGCCCACTGCTGTGCCCACTGCATCCTTCAGTGACCTTGTACTGTGCCCACTGCATCCTTCAGTGACCTAGTTGTATATCCAGTGCCCACTGCTGTGCCCACTGCATCCTTCAGTGACCTTGTACTGTGCCCACTGCATCCTTCAGTGACCTAGTTGTATATCCAGTGCCCACTGCTGTGCCCACTGCATCCACCAGTGACCTTGTACTGTGCCCACTGCATCCTTCAGTGACCTAGTTGTATATCCAGTGCCCACTGCTGTGCCCACTGCATCCTTCAGTGACCTTGTACTGTGCCCACTGCATCCTTCAGTGACCTAGTTGTATATCCAGTGCCCACTGCTGTGCCCACTGCATCCTTCAGTGACCTTGTACTGTGCCCACTGCATCCTTCAGTGACCTAGTTGTATATCCAGTGCCCACTGCTGTGCCCACTGCATCCTTCATTGACCTTGTACTGTGCCCACTGCATCCTTCAGTGCCGTTGTACTGTGCCTGGTGCATCCTTCAGTGACCTTGTACTGTGCCCACTGCATCCAGTGATTCATTACTAGCAACATGTCTGGCAGGGTTTCGCGGGGTGAGAGGAAAGGGAGTTCAATTGCCTCAGCCACTTCTGGGACTGCTCCACGTCCAGGGAGAGGACGCCCAGCTGTACGTGGTCGTGATGCAGCAGAAAGGGGGGCAGCAAAGCCTGGGCCGAGTCAGCGGACGCCATTGTCCAAATATTTTAAAGTTTCTGGTCCCTGTGTGGTGGTTGAGCAAATGGAACCTGACGTACTCATGGACATCATGACTTCCTCCCAGACCTCTACTGTGAGCACCACTCCAAGCAGCAGCAGCAGCAGCAGCCAACGTCCCACGCTTGTTGTGACATCCACCCCAGCACCCACTGGTCAGCAGCCCTCCCAGGATGACAGCGTTCTGTCCCTCAGTCCGGCTTCTGGGAACCTGCTGATGCAAGAAGCTCAGGACTTACTGGGGACTGATGTGGCAGAGATTGAGATCGGGCCACAATCACAAGCGTTGTTGAGTTCTGGTGATGAAGAAGAGGGGTCTGTGTCTGGGGATGTAGGGACAGAAGAGAAGGCGGGGGAGTCAGAGGAAGAGCTGGATTATGATGATGCTGCTGATGATGACGACGTTGTGGACCCTAACTATGCGCAGCCTGCTGAGTCCGGGGAAGAATGGTCAGAGCAGGATGACGAGTCACCTCGGCCTGGGC
The DNA here is from genome assembly GCF_040937935.1 of Hyperolius riggenbachi. NCBI lineage: Eukaryota > Metazoa > Chordata > Amphibia > Anura > Hyperoliidae > Hyperolius > Hyperolius riggenbachi. The sequence goes on from NC_090651.1 coordinate 200,919,218, forward strand.
AAGGATATAGCCATATGTCAGGCAGGGGCAGGGGCATCGGCAGCAGTGGGCGTAGAGGAAGTAGACAGGACACTGCTTCAGCCGGCACCACCACCATGCAACCCCCGGCAACTACTACCACACATTGTTCCGCTGCACCCTCTGCTAGTGGGGGCCGCAGTAAATTAAAGTCACCAGTGTGGGATTGCTTTGACGAATGTACTGATGACAAAAGGTATGCGGTGTGCAGGTTATGCAGCAAAAGATTGAGCCGTGGGAAAAGTCTGAGCAAGATGGGTACCTCATCCCTCCAGGGCCACCTGAGAAGCCGCCACTGCTGCGAATATGCAGAGTTTAAGAGGAAGCAGGCACTGCTGGCAGGGGTTCCTGAGAGCAGAAGGCCCACCAGCGCAGCAGCATCATCCCTCCCTCAGGGTCGTGAATCCCCCACAGCAGCAGCAGTAGTAGCACGCAAGCGCTCTTCCACCTCGGGTACTCAGGACACAGACATTGAGGCTGGCAGCCAGTGGTCATCTCTCTCCTCTGTCTCTCCTGCATCCCAGCGTCGTCAGACCCTGCTGAGCGACACCTTTCAGGGTCTGACCAAGCCTCTGCCTCCAAGCCACAGGCAGATCCGCAAACTAAATGGCTTGCTGGCCCGGGCCATGGCATCACAGCTGCTTCCCTACTCGCTGGTGCAGGAGGGGAGCGCCATGCGGACGCTGCTCCAATTTGGCATCCCTGAGTGGCAAGTCCCCAGTCGCCACTATTTCAGCAGGAGCGCGATCCCAGCACTCCACAAGTTTGCGGTGGAAAACGTGGCCCGTTCCCTGGACTACTCTGTGGGCAAGCGGGTCCACGTGACCATGGACTCGTGGAGTAGCAGATTTAGGACAGGTCGCTACCTGTCCTTTACGGCCCACTGGGTGACACTGATGGAAGGGAGGGAGGACAAGAGCGCATCAGCCCAGCTAGTGGTGCCACCACGCGGGATCAGGGGGGATGCAGAAGGGTCCTGTCACGACACTCCCTCTGCACCCGGAAAGCAAGCCCGCCTCGGCAGCAGCAGCGCCAAGCCTTGGCACTGCCAAGCCCTTTTAAAATTGGTGACCCTGGGGAAGGAGAGGCTTACGGCCACCAACGTCCTGGCCGCCCTCAGGAAGCAGGAGCGGAGGTGGCTGACCCCCAGAGGCCTGGAAGTGGGGTATGTGGCAGCCGATAACGGGGCCAACCTGGTGGCAGCAGTGCAGCAGGGAAACCTCCAGCACATCCCCTGCTTGGCCCACGTGCTCAATCTTGTGGTGCAGCGCTTCTTGCGCACCTACCAGGGGATGAGCGAGCTGCTGCAGGATGCCCGGGCGGTGGTACGCTTTTTCCGCCTGTCAGGCACTGCCTCTGCACTCTTGTCCACCTTACAGCAGCAGTATGGAAGGCCACAACACCGGCTGATCATCGACATGCCAGTTCGCTGGAATTCGACTCTGGCCATGTTGGAGCGGCTGTGTCAGCACAGGCTGGCTCTTAGGGCCTACATGCTAGACCCAAGTGTCCCCAGCAACCAGCAAGTCCCCATGATTACTGCCACTCAGTGGACACTGATGCAGCAAGTATGCCTGGTGCTGAGTCCCTTCCTGGAGGCAACCAAGATGGTCAGTGAGGAGCGGGCCTCTGTGTGCCAGTGGGTGCCCTTGGTTTGTCTACTGGAGCAGGCAATGGACAATTTAATTGAGCGTGGGGATGAAGCCCTGAGGCAGTTGGAAGAACAGGAGCAGATGGCAGCACAGTCCAGCTCAGAGGAGGGCTCACAGCAGGTAGTGGAAGAGTTGGAGGTCCCTAACCTGAATGAGGAGGAGGAGGAGGAGCAGAGTGCAGCAGGCGTTGTACGTGGATGGCGGTTTGAGGAGGACAACGACATGGCACAGGAAGAGGACAGGCATGCGTTATGGGACAATGGCGAGGACGAGGAAGATCTTGCTGGCAGGGCCCACTTGTTTCCCATGGCTGTGCACATGTTGCGCTGCCTTTGCAGGGACCCCCGGGTGATCCAGATGCGTTCAAGGGAGGACATCTGGTTTACCTTGATGCTTGATCTCCGTCTGAAGGGGAAGCTGGGAGACTTCATGACGCCATCCACCACCGAGCAACGCACAAGGGAGTTGAAGGAGGCCCTTGTGCGCAGACTACTGGAAGCATTCCCCCAGCCTTCCACCCCCACTGTAACTGCTCTGCCAAGCCAGCAAGAGGTGCCTGCCATTGCCACTAGCAGCACAACAACAACCACCAGCACCAGCAGCAGCAGCAGCAACTGGCGCCCCGGAGACCTGAAGAGCCTAAGCAAGAGCCTGTATGCAGTGCAGCAGCCCAGAACAGAGGTGCCCGCCACAGCACCCACCACCAACCAGCACAAGCAACGACTGACCACCATGGTGTCTGACTATATGGGGTCATCCAGCGGGCTCAATGACACCGACAGCCCCGTGGACCCCTTGGAGTACTGGGTCAAGAGACTGGACATCTGGAGCGAGCTTTCCCAGTACGCCCTGGAACTCCTATCCTGCCCTCCTTCCAGTGTCCTCTCAGAGAGATGCTTTAGTGCGGCCGGTGGCGTGGTCACAGAGAAGCGCTCTCGGCTCTCCCACGCCTCTGTGGACAAACTCACCTTCCTGAAAATCAACCAGGCTTGGGTGGAAGGTGAGTTCCTGGCCCCTATTGTCGGACACAGGGGGACATGAAGTGGCTGCTGCATGTGCTGTTGTTAACTATGCCTGCCTTTATAAAGACAGTTACTACCTGCCTAGTGCCTACCTTGGTTATTTTTTTGGTGTTATGGTACTACTACCAGTAAGTTGCCATGGTCCTCCTTCTGAGCTGCTGAACTGACCGCCCGCTTTGTCCTCCTGACTCAGTCGCTACTACACTCTGCGTTCACACTGCCCGGGTCACCGGGTGCATTTAATTTTTTGGTCAGCACTATGAAGCTGTGCTGCTACTACTACCACCAGTATGTTGCCATGGTCCTTCTGTGCTGCTGCTGCTGAACTGAACACCCGCTTTGTCCTCGTCCTCCTCCTGACTCAGTCGCTACCACGGTACCACCAATGCACTCTGTCTGCGTTATCACTGCCCGGGTCACCGGGTGCATTTAATTTTTTGGCCAGCACTATGACACTGTGCTACTACTACTACTACCACCAGAAAGTTGGCATGGTCCTTCTGTGCTGCTGCTGCTGAACTGACCGCCCGCATTGTCCTCCTCCTCCTGACTCAGTCGCTTCCCGCTGCTGCACTCTGCGTTCACACTGCCCGGGTCACCGGGTGCATTTAATTTTTTGGCCAGCACTATGACGCTGTGCTGCTACTACTACCACCAGTATGTTGCCATGGTCCTTCTGTGCTGCTGCTGCTGCTGAACTGAACACCCGCTTTGTCCTCGTCCTCCTCCTGACTCAGTCGCTACCACAGTACCACCAATGCACTCTGTCTGCGTTATCACTGCCCGGGTCACCGGGTGCATTTAATTTTTTGGCCAGCACTATGACACTGTGCTACTACTACTACCACCAGTATGTTGCCATGGTCCTTCTGTGCTGCTGAACTGACCGCCCGCATTGTCCTCCTCCTCCTGACTCAATCGCTTCCACCAATGTACTCTGTCTGCGTTCACACTGCCCGGGTCACCGGGTGCATTTAATTTTTTGGCCAGCACTATGACGCTGTGCTGCTGCTACTACTACTACCAGTATGTTGCCGTGGTCCTTCTGTGCTGCTGAACTGACTGCCCGCATAGTCCTTCTCCTGACTCAGTCGCTACCACCACTGCACTCTGCGTTCACACTGCCCGTGTCCACTGACAACTCTGCTGCGATGTCATTGCTAATTGCTGCAAAAAAAAAACAAACAAATTACAAAAACCTCTCTGGGGCCTTTTTGGCGTCAGCCACTCATCCTTCTCCAGCGGTACCTTTGCCGCCAAGTGCCATTGGAACTCGCCTTCACCTCTTTGATTGCTTAACGCGTATATCCCTTTTTAAAGAGGAACTCCAGTGAAAATAATTTAATAAAAAAAAGTGCTTCATTTTTACAATTATTATGTATAAATGATTTAGTCAGTGTTTGCTCATTGTAAAATCTTTCCTCTCCCAGATTCACATTCTGACATGTATTACGTGGTGACATTGTTACTGTGGGCAAGTTATGTAGCTGTTTCTAGCTGCTCTGCCTGTTACAGACAGCTTTAAACAGCCATTTCCTGTCTGTAAACATTGTTACATTGTGGCAGTTTGCCCAGAGTACCGCGGTATTCAGAGCCTCTTGTGGGAGGGGTTTCAGCACAAAATTAGTCACACAGCGCCCCCTGATGGTCTGTTTGTGAAAATCATTCTATTTCTCATGTAAAAGGGGGTATCAGCTACTGATTGGGATAAAGTTCAATTCTTGGTTGAAGTTTCTCTTTAAAACCACGTATTACCAATTAATAGCCCCATTTACAGTGGTGATTTGTCTTTAAAAGCCATTAAAAAAAAAATTTTATGTTGAAGTTATGTTGCCCCTTATCACCTCGATAATCCATGCAATTTGGGGGATTGTAGCATGTATGGGGGCTTTGTTATTAACGTTAAAAGAAATTCCGCCTCCGGGCGGGAATCCACGCGTGATTACGCCATTCACGGCAGAAAATCCGCGTGGTTGCGTGGACGCGGACGAAAATCCGCATGCGGCGGGGCCGAATGCGGATTTTTTTTTGCAACCACGCGGATTGCCGAATTCGTGGATGAGGCACATCCGAGCACCCCTGTGCATAATGCAGCGTCACAGCGCTTTGAGTCCCCAGGGAGAAAAGCGCTATAAAAATATTATTGTTATTGCTATTGTTACTTGTCAAGAATGCATAACACTATACTGGCATTGGTTGCTGTGCACATCTGGGCAGGAGCAGAAAACTTGCGCAAGTTTCAAGTGGCCAGAGCATGCGCTGCTTCTTTGTCCTCTGTGCGACTTGCTGCTGTCAGAGCCACAAACAGGTGACAGGGCAGCTCAATGGAGAGAAGCCCATCCAGAACAGAGAATAGGTATGTAGCAAACATCCTCTCAATACCCACTTTGGATGTTTGGTTTTAATTAGAGCGGACCTGAACTTAGAACTTCCTCTCTGCTTCAAAAGATACACAACAACATAATAACCTTTAAAAAAACATTTCTTTGTTACAGCTGATACAAATCCTGCAATAAATCGGCAGTGTCTACTTCCTGCTTTCATGGAAGCAGACATATTGTTAACATCCTTTAATGCTTTCAAATGAGCTTAGATGTTGTGGCAGTCAGGTGACACAGGCAGTGGCGTGGCTAAGGAGCTGTGGGCCCCGATGCAAGTTTGACAATGGGGACCCCCAAGCACTCTATACATAATTAATACGGCGCACCAAAACCTGCCAATGGCAACTACAGTGTCAGAGGTGCAAGAAGGGGATGGGGAGCAGTTTGTTAATGATTACCACTATTCAAAGTATCTATAAAAGTGATTATTATCAGCACTGGACCAATAGAGAGCTAATACTGAAGTTGAGGGAGGGACCTTTTGGGGCCTCTCTAGCCCAAGGGCCCCGATGCGGACGCAACCTCTGCTACCCCTAAGGCTACGCCCCTGGACACAGGGTAGAGATCAAATTACAACTTCAGATTAGACACAGATAAGGGGGAATTACACAGGCTCTCTAAAAACATACAAGGTGGATTTTTCTCTGTTTTCCTTCTGTCCTGTGCAAGAGTTCAGCTCCACTTTAAAGCATCTGAATGATATTTATTTATATTTGCTGAAAAATCTATGTATCTCTTTTGAATGTTGAAAGTACATATAATGGTGTTCTCTAACATATTGACAGTATACAGGAACACAGTCTGAATAAGGCTTATTCGCAGAAAGATTACTTTTTTTCTTTTAAGCCAATAAATGGTATCATCCTGATCCAAAACTCTCTGCTTTTGCTGATGGCTAAGATGGTACAATGCTCTACTGCTACAGGAAAGGAGAAGGATGCCAAGCCATACACACTAGCATAGAGGTAGTAACAGCTCAGGTGACAGTGACAGTTTAGCAATGAAAGGAAAGCAAACAGCATTTTTATTCCTGCAGTTCTCATAGATGGTAGGAACTGAAGGACAGAAAATGAGCCAGGAGAGAGTTAACTGAGACCACTGCTGGCCAGGAAGAAAAAAAACCTAAAGCCATACATTTAGGTAGACTAGAGATAAGAAAGTGTAATTTACAGCTGCTGGGGTCAGTGTCACAGCTGTAAAGGAGAAAGCGAAGAAACTAGCAGAGCTCACTGATGTCTGTGAATGCCTGCATTAAAACTCAGCGGAACTTAGTTCTATCTGCTTTGTAATGTAAACCCCTGGTATTTCTCACATCAACTTGTATGTCCATGATACAGAGGAAAAGATTATCAGGAGGTGACAGCAGATGTTGCTTGTCATAACACACCAGGAATTGTGAGAGAGAGATGCAGGGATGGGGAACTCTGGAATTCAGCTATTAGTGCAGAGCAGGGCGCTGGCTGGCTGTTCTGCGGGACAAAAAGAGGTGATTAACTTTGACATATGACCTCTTCTCTCTCCAAGTCATGCTGCACTTCTTATCTTATCTGATTTTATCACCCTAGGCCACTTCCCAGAAATCCGGCCCTGGGGGTGCCTGTCACTCACTACCTAACCTGGGGGTCCCTGTCACTCACTACCTAACCTGGGGGGCGCCTGTCACTCACTACCTAACCTGGGGGTCCCTGTCACTCAATACCTAAACTGGGGGGTGCCTGTCACTCACTACCTAACCTGGGGGTCCCTGTCACTCACTAACTAACCTGGGGGGCGCCTGTCACTCACTACCTAACCTGGAGGGTGCCTGTCACTCACTACCTAACCTGGGGGTCCCTGTCACTCACTACCTAACCTGGGGGGCGCCTGTCACTCACTACCTAACCTGGGGGTCCCTGTCACTCACTACCTAACCTGGGGGCGCCTGTCACTCTCTACCTAACCTGGGGATTCCTGTCACTCACTACCTATCCTGGGGGTCCCTGTCACTCACTACCTAACCTGGGGGTGCCTGTCACTACCTAAACTGCGGGGCTCCTGTCTCTACCTAAACTGGGGGCTCCTGTCACTACATACACTGGGGGGTCCCTGTCACTACCTGAACTGGGGGGCACGTGTCACTACCTGAACTGGAGGGCTCCTGTCACTACCTGAACTGGGGGGCACGTTTCACTACATACAATGGGGCGGCTCCTGTCACTAAATGAGCTGGGGGGCTCCTGTCACTACCTAAACTGGGGGGCTCCTGTCACTACCTAAACTGGGGGTCCCTGTCACTCACTACCTAACCTGGGGGGCGCCTGTCACTCACTACCTAACCTGGGGGTCCCTGTCACTCACTACCTAAACTGGGGGGTGCCTGTCACTCACTACCTAACCTGGGGGTCCCTGTCACTCACTACCTAAACTGGGGGGCGCCTGTCACTCACTACCTAACCTGGGGGCGCCTGTCACTCTCTACCTAACCTGGAGGGTGCCTGTCACTCACTACCTAACCTGGGGGTCCCTGTCACTCACTACCTAACCTGGGGGGCACCTGTCACTCACTACCTAACCTGGGGGTCCCTGTCACTCACTACCTAACCTGGGGGCGCCTGTCACTCTCTACCTAACCTGGGGGCGCCTGTCACTTTCTACCTAACCTGGGGGTCCCTGTCACTCACTACCTAACCTGGGGGTCCCTGTCACTCACTACCTAACCTGGGGGCGCCTGTCACTACCTAAACTGCGGGGCTCCTGTCTCTACCTAAACTGGGGGCTCCTGTCACTACATACACTGGGGAGTCCCTGTCACTACCTGAACTGGGGGGCACGTGTCACTACCTGAACTGGAGGGCTCCTGTCACTACCTGAACTGGGGGGCACGTGTCACTACATACAATGGGGCGGCTCCTGTCACTAAATGAGCTGGGGGGCTCCTGTCACTACCTGAACTGGGGGGCTCCTGTCACTACCTAAACTGAGGAACTCCTGGCGCTACCTTAACTAGGGGGCACCTGTTACTACCTAAGCTATCCAGGCCAGCCAGCCCAGCATCACCACCAGCCAACCAGCCCAGAATCACTGTCAAAAGGCCACAGCATCACCATCAGTCAGGCCAGCTTTCACTTCAACCAGCCAAGCACAGCCCAGTATTACCGCCAGCCAGGTCACAGCATCACCGCCAGCCAACCCAGCCACAGCATCACCGCCAGGCCTTTCAGCCCACACACTATCCCCAATCCAGCCAAAAACAGTATTGCCAGGCACAGCAGCCAGTAGACAAGAATTCAGAAGCCAGGTGAGAGGTGTCTACTAGGCCTAAAAAATAAATCGAATTTAAACCGAAATCGCGATCACCAAGATCACAATTTTGGAATCGTCAAATCGGCAATTAACGCAATCACATCATTTCCACATGGAAGTTTGAAGAAGTGGCTTCAAACCTTCCCAAAGTGCGTGCGGCCTGCAACGCTGGACATACCTTCCACACGAGTCCAACGCTGTCCATCCTCTATTGCTGTCTGCCGGCTCTTGTGCTTGGCAAAACTCCAGGTTCCTGCATGTCATATGACATACAGGAAGTATTCCGTGCATTAGAGCCTGCAGGAGGCGAAATGGATAGACAGGCATCGCTGGACTCGTGCTTGAAGCTATGTCCAGCACTGATGCAGCTTGAGGGACAGAAGAGGCATAGAGAGACACAGAGGGGGCACGAAGAGAGACACAGAGAGAAACAGAGCGGGAACAGAGACACAAAGGAGGCAAGAGAGAGACCCAGAGGAGGCACAAAGAGGCAAAGGGGGTACAAAGAGACACAGGGGGACAGAGGGGGAACAAAGCTTGATTTGAAGGAAATCAAGAATCAAATCGAAATTGCAATTTCAGACAGAAATCGCTCAATTCATTTTTTTCCTAAAATGTTCAGGCCTAGTGTCTACCATGTTAAGGGGACATTCTGCCTATTTATGTGAAATGCTGTCTATTTATGTGTCTCATGACTGCTGAATTTGTCTTGTTGGGGGCCTCATGATTGCTGAATTTGTCTTGTTGGGGGCCTCATGATTTGTTGGGGGCCTCAAGATTGCTGAATTTGTCTTGTTGGGGGCCTCATGATTTGTTGGGGGCCTCAAGATTGCTGAATTTGTCTTGTTGGGGGCCTCATGATTGCTGAACTTGTCTTTGTTGGGGGCCTCACGATTGCTGAATTTGTCATGTTGAGGGCCTCATGATTGCTGAATTTGTCTTGTTGGGGGCCTCATGATTGCTGAATTTGTCTTGTTGGGGGTCACATGATTGCTAACTGCGAGACTATGAAAAAAGCTGACTCATCATCATATGAGACAATAGCATTAAACCTACTTTTTTAGCTTTTTAAAACAGAAAATAAAAGAGGGAGGTTCTAAAAAAAATAAATACATTTTTCAGGAGTAGGATGGATGAAATTGTTTATCTTCACAGTTTATTTTCAACTTGGATTTTCCATAATGTTCATGTATGAGTTAAAACGTTTGTACAGTATTTAGTTTAAATTGCTGTTGCCACTTTGCGATAGATAAGTGACTTTTGGGTTGCAGTTTGGGCACTCAGCCTCCAAAAGGTTCGCCACCACTGTCCTAATCTAATGTCCCACCATTGCTAAGTTGATGTAAATTTGACTCCACCCATGACCACACCCACATTCTGGTCCATGGCCGCACAACGTAACCCTCATATTTTTCAGCGCACTAGCTGCAGTATGCTGATCTCTGCTGCCTACAGTATGTACAGTATACGCTGTTCTCTAGTGCCTGCACTGTGTGCTGATCTACCTCCAGTGTGTACAGTATAAGGTGTTACTCTGTGCCTTTACTGATTGTAAACCAGCTGTATTGTATGCTGATCCCTGCTACTTTCAGTATGCACAGTATTAGCTGTAAAGCCTGGTACACACATACAAGTTTGATTAGCCAATTTTAGCTCTGTTCATCAAATTCATTGTCTGTTGGCCCACTTACTGCATGGGGGGTTGTTAAAATTGGTCAGTGATTGACCAATCAAAATTGTATGTGCGTATACATCTTTGATCTATGCCTATACTGATTGTAAATTATCTAAATAAAGGACAGGGGTTCCATCCAATATTTTGATGGGCAGGCCCATTATCTGTAGCTTACACCACTGCTAAGTTCATGTACATTTGGCCCCACCTATAGCCACGCCCACTAACTGCATGGTCACGCCCATTTTTGCTGCGCGCCCCACATATACCCCCCACCTAGTGCCTACAGGTGCCCCCGATCTCCAAGGACCCTAGGAACAACCCTGTCCACTGCTTTTAATACTTTTAGTTATAGACCCTAAACAAGCATGCAGATCAGATGTTTATGACAAAAATAAGATTAGCTGCATGCTTGTTACAGGTACGTAATTGAGACAATGCTTGTTACAGGTATGTGATTGAGACACTATTGCTGCCAAAGAGATCACCAGGACTGGCAGGCAACTGGTATTGTTTAAAAGTAAATAAACATGGCAGCCTCCATATCACTCTCTCAGTGAACAGAGAATTTGGGCATGTCGTAGGTGCCTATGAAAACACTGGGTACAACCAGAAAAGTGTGGAAATCAGAAGTGTAGGGTTCTTGTTAGGCATCGATAGGAGAGGGTTCTTGTTAGGCTTCGATAGGAGAGGCATGGGCGTCCGCACATACGGCAAAACCGGGCATCTGCCCGAGCCTGGCCGCCCGCTGCCCCCCCCTGGCCGCGTGCCCGTGCAGCCAGCAGGAGGGGAACAGCGCAGAGAAGAGAGAGAGCTATGGGCACAGTGGGGAAGGGCGGACGTCTCCCCCCCTTCCCTCACCTTAGGGGGCTCGCTCTCCCTCGCTGTCCCCTCCGGAATGAAGTGTGCAGCGGCTGGGCAGCGGGCGGAACTTACCTCGTCTCGCTCCTGCGCTGGAAGTTCTGGTGCCGCACTCTGGTCTGGATCAGACCAGAGTAGTGGCTAATCCATCCGGCGCGTGCGACGAGAGGAGGTAAGTTCCGCCCACTGCCCAGCCGCTGCACACTTCGTTCCGGACTCCGGAGGGGAGAGCGAGAGAGAGAGGGAGAGCCCCCTAAGGTGAGTGCCCATAGCTCTCCCTCTTCTCTGCGCTGCTCCCCTCCTGCTGGGGCACACATGGCCACTTTTTCTGGGGACATATACCCCTGCCTACATATACTGGGACATATCCCCCTGGCTACATATACTGGGACATATACCCCTGCCTACATATACTGGGACATATACCCCTGCCTACATATACTGGGACATATACCCCTGCCTACATATACTGGGACATATACCCCTGCCTACATATACTGGGACATATACCCCTGCCTACATATACTGGGACATATACCCCTGCCTACATATACTGGGCACATATACCCCTGCCTACATATACTGGGCACATATACCCCTGCCTACATATACTGGGACATATACCCCTGCCTACATATACTGGGACATATACCCCTGCCTACATATACTGGGACATATACCCCTGGCTACATATACTGGGACATATACCACCTGCCTACATATACTGGGACATATCCCCCTGGCTACATATACTGGGACATATACATATACCCCCTGCCTACATATACTGGGACATATCCCCCTGGCTACATATACTGGGACATATCCCCCTGGCTACATATACTGGGACATATCCCCCTGGCTACATATATTGGGACATATACCCCTGCCTACATATACTGGGACATATCCTCCTGGCTACATATACTGGGACATATACCCCCTGCCTACATATACTGGGACATATACGCCCTGCCTACATATACTGGGACATATCCCCCTGGCTACATATACTGGGACATATACCCCTGCCTACATATACTGGGACATATACCCCTGCCTACATATACTGGGACATATACCCCTGCCTACATATACTGGGGACATATACCCCTGCCTACATATACTGGGCACATATACCCCTGCCTACATATACTGGGCACATATACCCCTGACTACATATACCTGGCTACCTGTTCTGGGGACATCTCTACCCCTGGCTACCAGTTCTGGGGACATCTATACCGCTGGCCACCTATTCTGGGGACACCTATAGACCTGGGGCTACCTATTTTTGGGGAACCACTGCTGTCAGATTGAGTGTATTTTGGGGAACTGCTGCCAGGTGAGAGGTGTCTACATATTAAGGGGGGCATTCTGCCTATTTTTGTGAAAAGCTGTCTATTTATGTGCCTCATGACTGCTGAATTTGTCTTGTTGCGGGCCTCATGGTTACTGACTTTGTCTTGTTGGGGGCCTCATGATTTGTTGGGGGCCTCAAGATTGCTGAATTTGTCTTGTTGGGGGCCTCATGATTGCTGAATTTGTCTTGTTGGGGGCCTCATGATTGCTGAATTTGTCTTGTTGGGGGCCTCATGATTGCTGAGTTGGTCATGTTGGGGGCCTCATGATTGCTGAATTTGTCTTGATTGGGGGGGGGGGGGCTCATGATTGCTGAATTTGTCTTGTTGGGGGTCACATGATTGCTAACTGTGAGACTATGGAAAAAGCTGAATCATCATCATATGAGATAGCATTAAACCTACTTTTTACGCTTTTTAAAACAGAAAATGAAACTGGGAGGTTCTAAAAAAATGAATAATTTTTTCAGGAGTACGATGGATGAAATTGTTTATCTTCACAGTTTATTTTCAACTTAATTTTCCATAATGTTCATGTATGAGTTAAAACGTTTGTATTTAGTTTAAATTGCTGTTGGCACTTTGTGATAGTAAAGTGACTTTGCAGTTTGGACACTTGACCTCCAAAAGGTTCGCCACCACTGTGCTAATCTAATGTCCCACCATTGCTTAGTTCATGTAAACTTGTCTCCACCCACGACCACACCCACATTCTGGTTCATGACCACACCCATTTTTCGGCATGACGTAGCTCCATTTTTTGGCGCACAACACCAACCCAGATTTGCGGCGCGGCGCGCGTAGCGCGCCGCCCTGCTTTTTGCTCCCCACTTTTTGCCCCCCCCGGAAAATTTTCTGCGGACGCCCATGAGGAGAGGGTTCTTGTTAGGCATCGATAGGAGAGGGTTCTTGTTAGGCATCGATAGGAGAGGGTTCTTGTTAGGCTTCGATAGGGGAGGGTTCTTGTTAGGCATTGATGGGGAGGGTTCTTTTTAGGCATCAACAGGGGAGGGTTCTTGCTAGGCATTGATAGGGGAGTTAGGGTACAGAGGAGTATAGCAGAATACCTACTATACAGTGTCGGCTCCAGGATTTTTTTGGGGGGAGGTGCTATTCAGGTGCTGGACCAACTTCAGGGGTAGCTGATGACCCTTTGCGTCCCGCGTAAAAAAATGGGTGTGGCTATAATGGGTGTGACACGCGAAGCAGCAAAAATGGGCGTGGTCATGACCGGATGAGGGCGGAGCTAACTGTAATTTAAAAGTGCAACGCAAAGACAGTGGGCCCAAGTTTGGTGACCCTTTCACCAGAAAATTCACATAATTGTGCAGGTTTTCTCAAGAAAATACACGTAATGTGAGTAGATTTGCCCAGAAAATATGTTTAATCATGTCAGCAGATTTGCCCAGTAAATACGTTCAATCATGTGGCAGATTTGACCAGAAAACACTTCAATCATGTGGCAGATTGTAGACGCCGAAAGTCAGTTCACGCTGGGGGGTGCTTTATGGGTGCTTGGATAACTTTAGAGGGTGCTTCAGCACCCCAAAGCACCTCCCTGGTGCCGCCCCTGCTACTATAGCAGATAAATATTGGTAAAACTACCGATACTGCACTATAGCAGATAATAGAATATCATTAAAATTTACCAATATTCTATCAGTGCTATTTCACACCCATTTTTCTCGCTTTTTTTCCCCTCTTTTGCATAACCCCCCAGCCCAGTGTAATTTTATGCAAGTATAATACTTCCTATATGGAAAAAGAGACACTGTTTATTGAAGATTTATAATAAAGTATTTTTGTAGCACTGTGTCACTGACACATTTGCAAGGTGCTTTACAGAGTACTGACTCTCAGCATGGGATAATTCTGAGGGAACCTGTCAGAATTCTAGCGGTTTTATTTATGCAGGAAAAGCTGTCATATGTGTATGTTTTAAGTTTTAATGTTCTATGCAAAATTTCATTGTAAACAGTGAAGTTAGAGTACTTTTTTAAAATATTGCTCTGTGACATCTCAGCATATTCCAGACAGTGGAACTCATAATTATTATATTATTTTGGTTACAGAAGCCAAAACATTTTTGTCTGTTACAAGAATCTTTCAAATGTCAAGGTTACACGGCGCAGTATGTAAAAGACTGAAAACACGTTAAAACTCACATTACTGCAGCAATCATTCATATATATATATATATATATATATATATATATATATATATATATATATATATATATATATATATATATATATATTATACATTTGCTCAGTTATTACACATAAATATTAATAATCAATACAGTCCTTCTAAAGAAATAAATAATTATTGTTAAAACCTATAATTACACATAATACAATTTAATATTTTGAAATACAGTTAAATGCTGGATTCTGCCAGAGATGCTTTGGGTTTGTGAAACATTTTCGTGGGATTGTTTTGGTTCTGGAGGATTGTTGACATGTACTACAAGGCTGTTACAGCCAGCAAGAAAAGATAACATTTCCCAGCCAGAGAAAATCAAAATATGAAAAATATAAAACAATAGAAGGGGTTTTCCCAATTAGTTAAAGATGATGAAATGCTGACATCTGCCGGTTGAAGTTATTATATTTATTCATAAGAAAGGCAAATATATAGAACATGATTTTATATTATTACATTTTAATATGCAATTATATTTTATGTGAGTAATTGTTTTAAGAAGAATTATATAATAAGCTTTATATTTAAATAAGTATATTGGAAGCCCTGTATGTTTCAATAAGCCCTAAATTGCTGAAGACTCTCACAGGTCTGGTTACAGTGTCAACCTGACCAATCTTATGTCTGGGAAAGAACAGACACATTCCAAACTAATTAGCAGAAAGACACATTATCAGAAATGCGCCATGAATGACATTGTTTAGTCTCAATGTCGGGGGCAAAAAAGTCAACCAGCAGACAAGATGGCGGGTGACGTCCAGTTTTAATTAACTGCGTCAGAAATGACCTAATCAAAATTTATAAACAATAATATTATGATTTAGGTATTCAAAACATGATAAAGCATTGACGCACGGAAGCTTTAGCCAATCAGAACCTGAGATGCAGGGAAATTCCGGATTAGGCAGCCATATTGCATCCAATCACTATGAAAGTAGAAGCTGAAAGCTCATAGTTTGCAGAAGCCCAACAATCTCCTGAGAAGACACATGAGGCAGAAGCTACCTTCCCACAAGTGGTTCTAGATGCTGAAGAGATGACAGAGAAGGGGTAATATGCTTAATATTCTGGTGATTTACTTTATTAATTTTTCAGCATTATGTTCTGTTAAGATGTTAGCAAGAAGTTTTTTTAGAAGCTATCTTTTTATGCTATTTCTTTAAGAAGATTACTACAAGTTTTACACAGCTACTAGATACACAGCTATTAATACAGATGGGACTGCTTTTGATCTTATTCTACATAACACAACTGTTATATTCTTTTTTGAATGTACTTAGAAGATTGATGATCGCTTGGCTAAAACCCTTCATGAGACGGAATACTGTTAGAAGGAAACACTACTTGGAACTGTTCATATTTTGTATATATGCTGTATGATAAGTGATATGATAAATGATAAAAATGATAAATACAATTTTTAATATAAAATCATATACTGAGTGCTCTGATTCATTTCAAGGTATACCGTCAATCTATAATTACTGTTATAGAGGGTTCAGACCCCGCTATGCCGGATTTATATGATAGCAACGCTTTAAGGGCTGGTCCTTTACTGAGTTAGCAATCATGAAAAAGGCATGAAAAAGGCAAAAACCATCCATTATTGTAACGATCGGTGTAACACAGAGAGGGTCTGATTACCGGTGATCTGCAGTATCACCGAGAATGCAGAATATACCCGATTATTGATGATCTGCAGTATCACCGATAATCAGATATATATTCTAACCTCTGGACACCTGAGAGATACGAGTGTTTTGGTGTAACAGTAATACTTGGAGAATTGCACCTTAGGAGAAGGTACAGAAGCAGTAAGGATTACTGCACAGAAGTATGTTCCTTCCGTATGCCTAGACTCTCCCGGGGGAGGAGCTAGGCTGAGGGTAGGAAGGACAGAACGTGAGTGACACCAGTGAGGGGGTGTCACTAACAGATCTGGGAACTGCCTCTAACAGTAAGGCCAGTTCTCGATGTTGGGCAATCCAGGTCGGTTAACACATAGACAGATACGGTACAGATTCAGGAGACAGATACGGAATCCAATAGACAGGCAGGGTTTGGCAACGGAGTATCAGAATAGTGGGGTACAGAATCAGGAGGCAAATGCAGAGTCCAGGAACGAGCAGAGTTTGGCAACAGGATATCAGAGATAGCAAGGTACAGAATCAGAGTACAGGAGGATAGTCAGGCAGGCAGAAGGTCATAACAAATAATACAGTTCAATATTCCTAACGCTAAGGTGTGAGGTCCGTGATCGTCAACACCTTTGGAAACTATGCTAGAACATAGATACAGACAAGGCCTGAGTGCTACCACGTTGTGATTGCAACGACAGACAACCAGAGAATGACCAGCACCCAGTATATATACACCTGTGCTCTCCAGCACCTCCCTTAAGTGCTGGACCAATGAGAGTTGCTGTAATTGTCAGCTGACCGGCCTGGTCAGCTGACCTTTCTCTGACTGCCATAAAAGTTCTGCCTCTCCGCGCGCGTCATTCTGAACCTAGGTGGACTACCAGTCCCAGCCACACCAGTACTGCTTTGCAATGTCTCCGCTGACCCATGCGCGGGGTTGGTCGCACCGCTATCTGCACCAGCGGCTGCCTCCCCGCGCTGGGTCAAAGTGTCAGCAACAGGGCCGCGTTCCGCCATGCTCTCCATGGAAACAGCCGCCTCACGCTGAGTGGAGGCGGCTGATTTCCCACGTTTCCTTACAGTAGGAGGAGTGGACTCCGGACAGCTCCTTACCGGCTTCTCAGGATGTAAGGCGTGGAATTCCCTTTTCAATTTGTCAGCATGCATGCGACACTCCGGTACCCATTTCCTTTCCTCAATCCCATACCCCTTCCAGTGCACCAAATACTGTACTGAATTCTGCACCACACGTGAGTCTAAAATCTTCTCTACTTCGTACTCAGGCTGGTCATCTATCATCACAGGAGGAGGAGGAGTGGGACCCACATGGACTGCTGGCTTGAGCAGTGACACATGGAAAGATCTTACGCCACGCATGCTGGCAGGAAGATCAATGGCATAAGTAACATTGTTGATCTTTCTAGCCACCGGAAATGGACCGACAAACCTGGGGCCCAATTTGTCTGAGGGCTGTTTCAGGGTCAAGTGACGTGTGGATACCCACACCAAGTCTCCTGGTTGGAATCTCACGGTCCACCACATGTCTTTAAAAGATTTTTGCCAGGCCTCCAGAGCTGGAAACTGAGTGGAGGCCACTGGCAATGGGGAGAACTTGGGCAATCTCCCCGTCACTACCTGAAACGGAGAAAATCCGGAGGAAGAACTTTTCAAATTATTTTGTGCAAATTCTGCGAAGGGCAGAAATTTGACCCAGTCATTCTGCGCCTCTGCAACGTAACACCTCAAAAACTGCTCCAATGACTGATTGACTCTCTCAGTCTGGCCATTGGTCTGTGGGTGGTAGCCTGACGAAAATGACAGCTTCATGCCCATTTGGATGCAAAATGCCCTCCAGAATCTAGAAATAAATTGGACTCCCCGATCTGACACTATGTTTTCTGGATTGCCATGCAGCCGGAAAACGTGGGTGATGAACAAATCGGCCAGTTCCTGGGCCGAGGGGAGTCCTTTCAAGGGCACAAAATGGGCCATCTTACTGAAGCGGTCGACTACCACCCAAATGACCGACATGCCCTCAGACCTGGGAAGCTCACCCACAAAATCCATGGACAAATGAGTCCACGGTTCACTCGGGGTGGGCAAAGGCTGCATCGTACCTACAGGTGCCAGCCGGGAGGGCTTGCTTTTTGCACATACCGTACACTCCCTAACAAACTCTTTGCAATCTGCTGCCAGAGAAGGCCACCAAGCACACCTGGCCACAAGATCTTGCGTTCTAGACGCCCCAGGATGTCCCGCATTCTTGTGTGAATGGAACATTTCCAAGACCTGGAGACTAAATGGTAGAGGAATAAACATAACCCCATCCTGTTTCCCTTCCGAGATGTCCTGCTGGAAGGGACTTAAAGTCTCCTTCCAATCCTCCCAAGTTTCAGTTGTAGCTAGCACCAATGTCTGTGGGACAATGGTCTCAGGAACGGAGGGCTGTGCTGTCTCTGGTTCAAAGCACCTGGAGAGGGCATCTGCCTTAATATTCTTGCTACCCGGCGTGTACGTAATAATAAATCTGAACCTTGAGAAAAACAGTGACCATCGAGCCTGACGAGGGCTTAACCTTTTAGCCCCCTCGATGTATTCCAGATTTTTGTGATCAGTGTAAACCGTGATCGTATGTTCTGCTCCTTCTAACCAATGACGCCATTCTTCATAGGCCAGTTTAATGGCTAGGAGCTCCCTGTTGCCTATATCATAGTTTCTCTCTGCTGGGGAGAACCTGCGAGAGAAATAAGCACACGGGTGTAATCTTCCCTGCAACCCAGACCGTTGAGACAGCACAGCTCCCACTCCAACCTCCGAGGCGTCCACCTCGACGATGAAGGGATAGGAAGTGTCTACATGTCTTAGGATGGGTGCAGAGCAGAACAGATCTTTTAAAGTGGAAAATGCCTGCAGAGCTTCTGGAGACCAGTGGGTGGTATCTTCCCCTTTTTTGGTGAGACTGGTGAGGGGTGCAATGACAGTGGAGTACCCCTTTATGAACCTTCTATAGTAATTCGCAAACCCTAAAAAATGCTGCAAAGACTTCAACCCCACTGGCTGTGGCCATTCCAGAACAGCAGAGACTTTGGCAGGGTCCATAGACAGGCCCGAGGTGGAAATTATATATCCCAGGAAGGCAACAGAGGTGACCTCAAAGGTGCATTTTTCCAGTTTCGCATAAAGCATGTTTTGCCTTAATTTATTCAGCACAAACTTGACATGGGATCTGTGCTCGGAGAGGTTGTTGGAGAAAATAAGGATGTCATCCAGGTAAACCAGGACAAATTTGCCCAACACCTCTCTGAATACCTCATTAATTAGTTCTTGGAAGACGGCCGGGGCATTACACAGCCCGAAGGGTATCACTAAGTACTCGTAATGCCCGTCGGGCGTGTTAAAGGCCGTCTTCCATTCATCGCCCTCTCTAATCTGCACCAGGTTGTATGCACCCCTTAAATCCAATTTTGAAAAAATCTGAGCGTCAGTAATCTGCGTGAATAAGTCGTCTATCAAGGGCAAAGAATAGCGATTCTTCACTGTGATTTTATTCAAACCCCGGTAATCAATGCAGAGAGGCAGGCCACCGTCTTTTTTCTTAACAAAAAGGAAACCTGCGCCAGCAGGCGACCGGGACAGGCGAATGAACCCTTTGGCTAGGTTTTCACGGATGTATTCCTGCATGGCCACTTTCTCTGGCCCAGACAAATTATAAAGATGGCCCCTGGGAGGCATACAACCAGATCGGAGATCGATGGGGCAATCGAACGAGCGATGGGGAGGTAACTTATCTGCAGCTTTGGGACAGAACACATCTGAATACTCAGAATACTGCACGGGTACACCCTCCAAATGAACCCTGGTTTGGCCTAACTTCACCTTCCCTAAACACTGCTGAACACAATAATCTGACCAGCTAGTTAGCTGACCGGTGGCCCAATCAATCTGTGGGGAGTGGAGGTGCAACCAGGGCATACCAAGGATAACTGTGGAGGTTGTCATGTGTAGCACGAAGAACTGCAATCTTTCTCTGTGCAGCACCCCGATAGTGACTCCCACCTCTGGTGTCTGGGATAACGGATGATTCCTCTGCAGGGGGGAATCAACCACAGCTGTGACTTGGATGGGTGGTTTTACCGGGGTGAGTGAAATACCCAGTTTCTTAGCAAACTCAAAATCCATAAAATTAGCTGCAGAGCCTGAATCAACAAAGGCTTCCGTGACCTCGGTCTTATCTTCCCATGTAACTGTACAGGGAAGAAGCAACCGTTTATCTTCTAGGGGTAAGAGTCGGGCGCCTAGGGTGTTACCCCCTACAACTCCTAGGCGGTAGCGTTTCCCGGCTTATTAGGACAGTTTCGTACTCTATGTCCCCCTTCAGCACAGTACAGACACAGCTGTTCAGACATCCTCCGTCTTCGCTCCACCTGGGACAGCTTAGACCGACCAATCTGCATTGGCTCGGGTGGAGGCGTAACGGGAGGAGGTGAGGCAGAAGGAGGTGGGGTCACTGGGGTTGTGGCGTAAGACACTACTCTGACACGGTGACTACCCATGGTCTGTCTTTGATAGCGCAGCCTGCGGTCGATTCGAATGGCCGCTGAAATGGCCTCATCGACTGTTCTGGGCTCGGGCTGACTTAGCATTAAATCAGAGACCTCATCGGACAGTCCTGACAAGAAACAATCTAACAGGGCATAAGTGTCCCACCGGGCTGTAACTGCCCACCTCCTAAATTCAGCTGCATAATCTTCGACCGGACCCTTGCCTTGACGCAAAAGCTTGAGCTTCCGCTCAGAAGTCGAGGCAAGGTCCGGATCGTCGTAAATTACCGCCATAGCTTTAAAAAATTCCTCCACAGAAGTAAGGGCTAGGTCTCCGGTGGGCAAACTGTACGCCCACGTCTGAGAGTCGCCAGATAACAAGGTTTTAATAAATGTGACCCTTTGGGTTTCGGTCCCCGAGGATCGGGGTCTCAACTCAAAATAAGACAACACTCTACTCCTAAAATTACGAAAGTCGGATCTGTGGCCAGAAAATCTTTCGGGTACAGGCATACGTATGTCAATCCTAGGAGGAGATCGCACCTCGTCCACTGACGTCTGGAGGGTTTGTACAGACCCTGATAGGGCATCAATTAACGCTTTGTGATTACCCAGCACTTGGTTGATGTTATCCACCGAAGTGGCAAGTGCGCCCAGACGGTCAGTGCGTGCGTCCATATTGTTTTGGTCTGTCGTTCTGTAACGATCAGTGTAACACAGAGAGGGTCTGATTACCGGTGATCTGCAGTATCACCGAGAACGCAGAATATACCCGATTATTGATGATCTGCAGTATCACCGATAATCAGATATATATTCTAACCTCTGGACACCTGAGAGATACGAGTGTTTTGGTGTAACAGTAATACTTGGAGAATTGCACCTTAGGAGAAGGTACAGAAGCAGTAAGGATTACTGCACAGAAGTATGTTCCTTCCGTGTGCCTAGACTCTCCCGGGGGAGGAGCTAGGCTGAGGGTAGGAAGGACAGAACGTGAGTGACACCAGTGAGGGGGTGTCACTAACAGATCTGGGAACTGCCTCTAACAGTAAGGCCAGTTCTTGAGGCCGGGCAATCCAGGTCGGTTAACACATAGACAGATACGGTACAGATTCAGGAGACAGATACGGAATCCAATAGACAGGCAGGGTTTGGCAACGGAGTATCAGAATAGCGGGGTACAGAATCAGGAGGCAAATGCAGAGTCCAGGAACGAGCAGAGTTTGGCAACAGGATATCAGAGATAGCAAGGTACAGAATCAGAGTACAGGAGGATAGTCAGGCAGGCAGAAGGTCATAACAAATAATACAGTTCAATATTCCTAACGCTAAGGTGTGAGGTCCGTGATCGTCAACACCTTTGGAAACTATGCTAGAACATAGATACAGACAAGGCCTGAGTGCTACCACGTTGTGATTGCAACGACAGACAACCAGAGAATGACCAGCACCCAGTATATATACACCTGTGCTCTCCAGCACCTCCCTTAAGTGCTGGACCAATGAGAGTTTCTGTAATTGTCAGCTGACCGGCCTGGTCAGCTGACCTTTCTCTGACTGCCATAAAAGTTCTGCCTCTGCGCGCGCACGCGCGTCATTCTGAACCTAGGTGGACTACCAGTCCCAGCCACACCAGTACTGCTTTGCTATGTCTCCGCTGACCCATGCGCGGGGTTGGTCGCACCGCTATCTGCACCGGCGGCTGCCTCCCCGCGCTGGGTCAAAGTGTCAGCAACAGGGCCATGCGTGCTAACCGCGGTTTTTCCGCGTTCCGCCATGCTCTCCATGGAAACAGCCACCTCACGCTGAGTGGATGCGGCTGATTTTCCGCGTTTCCTTACAATTATCATTTGTTTGTGGGAGGAAATCCACACAACGCACAGTGACATAGCTACAAACTATTTATTATTATTATTTATTGTATTTCTAAAGCGCCAGCATAATACACAGCACTGGAAAATAAATACATACAATGATACAAAGGATTACAGACGTAACAAGGTTATACAACATAGGACAAAGCTATACAAGGCAAACAGGGTACAAGATACATGATCATGTGATTTTAGGTTAGGTAGTCCCAGTAGTACAAGTACAAAGTTGAATCTTGGAGGCCATTTTTATGAATCAGGTAAAAGTAACAGCCATACTCTCCCTTCATTGACGCTAATTTCGGCTTTTGCTATTGCTGCGGCAGCGGGGTAGTTTAGGGGTTTGAGGTTGGGCAATGGGTAATGGAAATCATTCAAGTGTACATAAAATGTACCATTTATTACGATAAGGTAAAAGGCAGGTATCTAAACATCAGTAAAATGTCAATCCATGATCATGTCAGTATATATAGTTACATAGTTGGTTAAAAGAAGACATCTGCCCATCAAGTTCAACCAGAAAAAGAACAAAAACAAAACTTTCTGAATCAGCACATATCCCAGTTGATCCAGGGGAAGACGAAAAACCTTACAAATCCTGCGCTAATTAGCTTTAAAAGGGAAAAATTCCTTCCCGACTCCAGGTGGCAGTCAGATAGATCCCTGGATCAACTCTCCCGAGAATGACCTAGTGATTATAGCTGTGGATGCCCTTCAATGCAAGGAAAACCTCTTTAAAATATAAAATACAATGTGTAGTCTAATGCATGTTTCGTGGTGATACAGCTACTTCTTCAGAGGCACAGAATTGCAGGTTCATGACG
The DNA here is from genome assembly GCF_040937935.1 of Hyperolius riggenbachi. Taxonomy (NCBI): domain Eukaryota; kingdom Metazoa; phylum Chordata; class Amphibia; order Anura; family Hyperoliidae; genus Hyperolius; species Hyperolius riggenbachi. The sequence continues at coordinate 200,942,552 of NC_090651.1, forward strand.
ATATGAATAAAATCATAAATCAAGTAAATACAGCATTATATGGTCCTACCTGATGCTCAGAATATACACAAAAAAGGGGGGGGGGGGGTTAATGGGTCTGGGATCAGATGTGTCAAGTTTGTAACCAAAAGCCAACAAAGAGTCAAAAAGTGAAAAAGGACTCTGCACCTGTAGAATATAAAGATTCTATTCAGGTAATGCTCATTAAACCTGGCCTGTATTCAAACCTGCAACGCTACAACTGTAGTGCTTGCACTGTAAAGAGTGGTACCTAAGGATGCTGTTTAAAGTCCCGATCAGCTTTAATATTAAAAAAACTTGTTTGGTACTGCCAGATCCAAAAAATGCTGATGATAAGGGCTGATTTGTGAAGGGTGGGGGTGAGGGTGAATAAAGCAGGGCTTTTAGGTACTTGCCTCGCGTCACATAGCGCAGAAGCTTGGCATGGCTATAGACTGTGTCCCGTGCATGGGTAATGTGGGCATCCGGCGATTGCCAACCCAGAGTTCCTTTTCCTTCCAAGTTGCGACGGCCCGGGGTAGAATAGTATTTAACCACCAATCGGCTCAATCTGGGCTAAAAAGCCCTGTACGCCAAAGTGCCATGTACGCAAGGGTGAAGGGGTCTTGGCAGCTACATGATCATGTCCCGGGTCATCAAGCAGCAGCCAGAGAGGAAATGGTGTCCAGCATCTTAGAGGTAATAGGGATCCTATTTTATGTCTGTATTTTAAGAGTAAAAATAAGGGAAGCACTTATTTGTGTGCCTAGCTTGTTAAGCTACATACTCATGACCAGACACTATAGTGTGAACCGGTCAATGAACGATTGTTCCATGATCAAGAACAACAGATATTAAATAATGTATTGTTGTTTTCCCCTGCCAAGCACTGTTTCTCCGCAATCATTCCCGACCTAGGTCCCCTCCACCAGCAATCTTTGAACCGGATACAAATTGCTTGTGCGTGTGTAGTTCGCTCTTGGGCACCACTCTGGCCACCATCCCGGTACCTTTGTGATCGTGGCATGCGTGCTCACAGTGAGAGTGTGCAGTTGAATGCATAAAATGTGAAAAGGGCCTTAGTGTTTCAAAGTTGTATGCAGTCTTCTTTTTGTGAATCAGTCCTGGGGGGCCGTGTCTGGTGACTTCCAGCGTGCATCTTTACCCCAGCTGAAAAACGACATACTGTTCCATGTAGGTCATGGAGAGGTGCGTTAACTTAATTGCTCCCACTGCGCACTCTGCATGTACACAAACTACCCGGCACGTAAATGGGGGGAGGGGCAACGAGTCAGTGCTAAGGCAACGAGTCACTAGCGTCCATAACTCTATGTGTCCAACACTTGCCTGCTTCTACCTGCACGGTCTTCTCTGTGAAGATCTCCTGTAGTTTACTTCCTCATTCAGCCTGCAGCAGTTACAGACAACAGCGGTGATCAGCGTGCCACTGGAGCCAGGGCTATGCCACCATCAGAGATATGGAGAATTCCTTGTATGTTTTTTTTTTGAAAATCAAGTTCTTTTATGCTCTCCGTTAAAGTGAACGTCCGGACTAAAAATCGACTCCGCAGCACTGAAAAGGCGTGGTATTTCTTTAACAGTTTCACAGCATCAGAACTTTGTTTCTCTTATCCAAGCCTCATTTTTAGCTGCATAGAAGAAAACTGCCCGGGCTTTTTTCCCCTGATGCTGTGCAAAGCATGATGGGATTTCTGATGTTGTTGCTCTTGTTCTGCTGTTTTGGTGCAAATTTTTCTTTTTTTACATTTTGAATTTGACATTTGAAGCCTAGCGTGTGCAGCTGGGAGGGGTAATCAGGACACAGGACATTTGGAACTGTGTTTCCTGCTCCTTGTCACCTCCTTTCAACCAAAAAGATGGCTGCCCCCATGACAAAGATGGCAGCCCCCATGAATCACAAACATTTGCCTGTTCTTTTAAAACAGGGTGGGTAAAAAATTATATTACCTATCTATTCTAATTAACATAACTAATGTAACTTAATGACAGTATGTTTGTTTAGGCTGAAGTTCCCCTTTAAGTTTGAAGTGCCTGCAGTCTGTCAAATGCCAAAAAGTTATCATATATTGACTTTTTATAGAGACGTTATTATAACACTTTTTTTTTTACAATTCTTTACACCATTTCATTACATTTTATTATAATTTAAAATTCATATGATGAGCTTATAGGAGAGAGGGAGTATTTTAAAGTGTATCATTTGTGTGAAAGGTAGCAAATGAAAGGACTAAAGCCAGAGGAAAGGTGGGTAAGTTATGCCACAGAGTTACTGATGACCTGGAGTGGAGCCAGACCTTTAGGGCTCTTTCACACCAGAGCTGATTTCTGGCGTTTTAATGCAAACACAGTAGTTTGCATTTTTCCAAGGTAAAATGAAAGTCAGACTTTTATTTTACCTTTCACATCTAACTCATTGCGGTTCAACGAACTACTGTCCGCCGCTAATCAGCGTCACACCACAACATCCTGACGACACGCCGAGGATCATAACACTTGCAGTAAATCAGCTCCTGCAAGCGTTATGTAATGTGAAAGAAGCCTTAGCAGAGAGGATGAAGTTGCAGTAGTCAAAATGTGAAACAATCTGGGCATGCACAAGTAGTTTGGTTGTACCCTTGATGAAAAAGGAGTGAATATGGGAAGTTTGCTTTAGGTAAAGGTGGCATGAGGTAGATAGTGAGTTGATGTGTGGTTTGCACAAGAGAATTGAGTCAATTAATACACCTTGGCAGAGGGCCCGTGGACAGGGATTAGTGGAGTGTTGTCAAAATTGATCTTTATGCCAGAAAGGAGAATTAAATCACATGGTGGAAAAATAACTATTTCAGTTTTGTCTATGTTAAGTTTCAGAAAGAAGGGAGGAGATAGCCATGAGGCAGTCAGGGATGTCAGCTGTTAAAGAGACTCTGAAGTCTCTTTTTTTTCACTGATTTTCTCATATTAGCCTGTTAAGAGTTAATGCCAGAGTTAAATCGCTGCATCCCCGCGGCAGATGGCTGATTTATTAACTAGAAAGCGACCTGCAAATTTCTACGACTTTGCAGGTCGCAGATCGAGCTGCCCTGGCTCGCCCAGCTTTTCTTCCTAGAAAGGCTGAGCTTTGAGCTGTAGCTCTGCCTCTCCGCAATCAATCTCCGTGGGTCTCCGCCTCCTCCCTGCCCCTCTCAGTGAAAGAAGACTGAGAGGGGTGGGGAGAGGCGGCGATCTGCAGAGATTGACTGTGGAGGAGGCAGAGCTACAGCCTAAAGCTCTGCCTCATTGAGGAAGTAAAGTCCTGCGAGCCCGGGAGCTTTGCAGGGCTAATCCCCAGCTATAAATCTGTCATCTGCCGTGGGGATGCGGTGGTTTCACTTAGGCATTAACTCTTAACAAGCTGGTATGAGAAAATAAGGGAAAAAAGAGACTTCAACAGCAACTGGTATATTTCAGTTCTGACAAAATTTTGTCAGAACTGGAAGAGATCTCTGTTAGAAGAAAATGGTGAGCTTCTAAGAGGAACTGATGGTGAGGTTAGTATGTAATATTTATTTGAAGCTACATCATGTGTTTAATTTAAATAAGTTTACTCAGTTCAGGTTCCCTTTAAGTGTTTACATAGCTAAATCAGGAGCCAAGAGATAGTTGTGAGTGCCATCATCCTGTAAGTGATAATGAAAACCAAAAGAGCTGAAGTAGTACTGACAGAGAAGGATCAGAGGACTGAGCCGCTGGGTACCCCAACAGGGAAGGGGTGCAAGGTGGAGGTGATGTCCAAGTGAGTAACTCTGAAGGTCCTATCTGAGAGATAACAGAAAAGCCAGGAGAGAGCAAGAACCTGGATGCCGAGAGAGGAGAGGATTTTGAGAAGCAGAGGATGGTCTACTGTGTTAAAAGCTGAGGAGAGATCAAGAAAGATGAGGATTGAGTAGAAGGCTTTAGATTTAACATTGTAAGTCATTAATCATTTTAACTAGGACTGTTTCTGTGGAGTGACTAGGTCTGATTGGAGATGATCAAACAGTTAGTTGGCAATGAGGTGATGCACCAATCCCGAGTGGACATGTAAAACATTAGAGAGACTAGCCTGTACTTGGGGAGGGTAGTTGGGGGCTACAGAAGGTTTTTTTGAGTATAGTTGCTATAAGGGCCTACTTGAAAGTGAATAGGAAAGTACTAATGGAGAAGGAAAGGTTGAAGATAAGGGTTGGGGCAGGTGTGGAGAGAGGAAAAGTGAATAATGAGAGAAGATGGGACAGGATTAACGGGATCCAATCAGCATTCTTAACCCCAGGGCACCTCAACAGCAAATTATGCTAACAGTGTGCCTCATTAATAATAATAATAATAATAATAAAACCTTACAATTTACATCATATTTTTACAATCCAAAGCTTAGTAGAGACTGTGTTTACCTACTTCTGCTGGATGATAGAGCCCTATGGAAATTGCAGGCAGATAAAAAAAATGTTTTTTCTGGGGGGAAGGAGCGGGGGGGGGGGGGGGGGGGGGGAGATGTCTGGAGAAGGACAGGACGTTGTGCTTTAAACTGTTAGGGAAGTCATACATGCTCAGCTTCACACCCTGACACTGGCTAAGGGCAGCGAGAAATAATCCAGGGCACTGCTGCAGATTGCCACGTAGATACTTTGGCTGAAGCATTTTGTCTGTCACTGATTTTAAACGTTGTTTTGCGTTTGCTGCTGAGATCCTTTCAAAGGGGCAGGTAGTAGGACATGATTTAGATATGAGAGAGGAGAGGCCGTGTTCAGTTAGTTGAGAGAATATGCAAGCACAGTTTCTGCTCTCCATGTAGTCAATTTCTTGGCAGAATATATTGGTTTGTTAACTGGGAAGTAGCACATACACAACCATATGCGTGGGAGCAGATAAAAATGGTGCAGGACTAACGCCTATAAAAATGGCGCTGCCATAGACGGCAATAGTAAAAGCTGGGATTAGTGGCAAGGAGGTTAAATTATGGCGTTCCCTATTTATTGGGCAACATACTTTAACCTTCTTGCCCCTAATTGCCCCTAATCGTGGCTTTTTCTATTGCCGCCTATGGCGGCAGAGAGTAGGTAGCTAGAGGCAGGAGGGTTCGTGTTATGTAGTGGGGGTGGAGTAGTCCAGAGTTAGGTAGTGGGGGTAGAGTAGTGCAGGGTTAGGCTGGGGGGTAGTGGCTAGGTTTAGACGTAGGTAGAGGAAGGGTTCAGTACGAGAGTAGGAAAGAAATATATGTACACATTACCAGCTCCAGCTCCACTTCCTTGTAGTTAGTTTGGAGCTGTCCTGAAGCCAGCCAATCACCATGCAGCTTCAGTCCCCACATGGTGATTGGCTGGCTGCAGGACTCCTGCAATCTAAACAGAAAGTAGAGAAGATGCACTAGCCGAGACCAGGTAGTGTATGAGAGATGCTGGTAGTGACATCTTGTTACTAAGGTTATTTAATGTTTTAGGACATTTCTAAAATGTTAAATAACCTTAGTAGCAAGATGGCATTATCTGTATCACCCTGCGCCATTTTTTGCAGCGCCTTTGTTAAATGTGGATTTTCATATAGAAGACATAAAACCATATTATCCATCAAAGCAAAGATGTCAATTTTGGCCTCTTTTGAGAAAAGACTAAAGTTCATTTTTATTTGTCCCATTTTAGGGCTATGTCGAAGAATTGAAGGTTCTCCTGTCACTCAGATGGAAACCAGTTCAGGAGCAGCTTTACTCTTCACTAAGGAGTTGAAGCTGAACCTCAGCTTGGATAGTTTAGAGGACTGTGACTCTGTTAGTTTGTCTGAAGAGAGGAGATACCAGTCTGAACTCCAGGATCACATTTATAACAATGAGGAAACCTTCTGCCCTGCCAGAGAAATACAGCATGGAAGTACTCATGACTTTGCCAGCTACACACAACCAGGACACAAGAAGTCAATAGATTCAGATTTAAAGGATTACAGAGCAAGACTGGAACCTTATTACACCAGGTAACTTATGTCCTAACTAAGAAATTGAAAACTACAGAGAAAATATCTATGTATTAATCAGGAGAGAAAGAGAAAATGCCAATGGTGTAGTAACCAGGAACAAGAACCATGAAGGAGTGCCTGAAAATCAGTACCTGTTTGTTTATAAATGTGTTATTATTATTTATAAGGACCAACATATTACACATTATTTATAGGGACCAACATATGACAAACCTGCAGAACCAAGCGTAATTATAAAATCAGCTCTTAATTAGAGTATATTAAAAAGTTTGGCTGCATACATAACAATTACATCTTATGACAAAAAAGCTTATAATTTAAAGCCTGGTACACACATACAATTTTGATTGTCCAATCACTGGCCAAATTTACCATCTCCATGTGGCATGAGAACCAACAGAAATACTAGGAACAGACTGTGGAGGTACGCTCTTATACTACATGGAAGTGGTAAAATTGGTGAATCACTGGCCAATCTAAATAGATTGTGTGTACCAGGCTTAAGAGGTAATAGTATACTACATGTAGGAGAAGTGGAACTATGGTCAATTAGGGTCTGAGCCCATGATACAGTTGTGTCAGCTTTTCAGCAACACATCAATGTTACAGATACTGAAAACTGGACAGAAGCGGACACAACTGCGTTAGTGGATTCAAGTAGAGATGGCCCGAACAGTTCGCCGGCGAATGGGAACTGGCAAACTTCCGGAGTTCGCGATCACGGAGAACCGCAAACTTTTCCGGACGTTCGATTCGCCCCCATAGTGCATCATTAGGGTAAACTTTGACCCTCTACATCACAGTCAGCAGGCACATTGTAGCCAATCAGGCTACACTCCCTCCTGGAGCCCCACCCCCCCCTTATAAAAGGCAGGCAGCGTCAGCCTTTTCACTCACTCGTGTGGTTGCACTAATTAGAAAAGGAAGAGCTGCTGCAGAGAGAGCTATAGGGAAAGCTTAATTAGGCTCTTGTAGGCTTGTTAGCTTGCTCCTTGCTGATTCTTATTGCTAAAAAAAACACCCCTCAACAGCTCTTTTGAGAGCTAATCTTGTTCTTGTGATCTATTTTTTTTTTTGTGTGTGGCCCACTTGCATTATATACAGCCCTGTCAGTCAGTTGCAGCTGGCCTTGGGCCCCTTGGTGGTAATTCCTACTGTGCCACTGCCAGGCCCAGCACATTCAGTGAGTGACTACCTGTGTGTGTGACAGGCAGCTGCACATTTGTAATCCCAATCACTGCACATGTTCACTGTTCAGTGCACCTACCTACCTACCTACATGAGCGCACGCATTGTTAATACCACCAGTCATTGCACCTGGTTACGGTACCTGTTTGTGTGTGACAGGCAGCTGCACATTTGTAATCCCAATCACTGCACCTGTTCACTATTCAGTGCGCCTACCTACCTACCTACGTGAGCGCACGCATTGTTAATACCACCAGTCATTGCACCTGTTCACGGTACCTGTGTGTGTGTGTGACAGGCAGCTGCACATTTGTAATCCCAATCACTGCACCTGTTCACTGTTCAGTGCACCTACCTACCTACCTACGTGAGCGCACGCATTGTTAATACCACCAGTCATTGCGCCTGTTCATGGTACCTGTGTGTGTGTGTGTGACAGGCAGCTGCACATTTGTAATACCAATCACTGCACCTGTTCACTGTTCAGTGCACCTACCTACCTACCTACGTGAGCGCAAGCAGTGTAATATACCACCAGTCACTGCACCTGTTCACGGTACCTGTGTGTGACAGCTGCACATTTGTAATACCAATCCCTGCATTCCTGTTCAGTGCACCTGTGTGACCGCACGCTGTTTAGTATACCAGTCAGTGCATACCTGTTAACTGCACCTGTGTGACAGCTGCACATTGTATTGTAATACCAGTCACTGCACCTGTGTGACTGCACATTGTATTATTCAAGTCAGTGCATACCTTTCACTTCATCCCCACCGATACGGCCAAAACAACAGGCAGAGGCAGAGCCAGAGGCAGACCCAGAGGTAGGCCACCCGGCAGGTCTCTTCGAGGTCGTGCTGACAAGATTTCGTGCGGCCCTGGCCCAAAGTACAGTGCTCAGAAGAAGGCACGTCCCATCAACTTCCAAGATTGTCAGGACGTGGTTGACTATTTAACACAGAACACCTCATCTTCCGCAGCCACCAGCGCTACTACAAGTACCACATCCACTACATTTGACACTTCGCAGGAGTTATTTGGTTCAGGAAATCACTGATTCACAGCCATTATTGTTACAACAAGATGATGGCGCTAAGCAAGTTACACCACCTCATATGTCTGAGTTAGGCGACACTATTGACATAACGTGTGAGGAGGAGGATGATGAAGTACCTGCTGATGGTGCAGTTTTGGAGGTGTTTGATAGCTGGGGAGGATGATTATGATGATTATGATGATTATGACGATACGGATGCCACGTGGGTTCCCAACAGAGGAGATGAACAGGGGGACAGTTCAGAAGGGGAGTCAGAGAGGAGTAGGAGGAGACGAGTTTCTGAAAGAAGCAGGGGGAGCTCGTCGTCAGAAACAGCTGGTGGCAGTGTCCGGTGCCATGTATCGCCACCTATGGACAGCCAGCCAACATGCCCTTCAACGTCAGCTGCTGGCGCTACCATAGTGCCCACACCCCAGGGTGGCTCAGCGGTGTGGAAATTTTTTATTGTGTATGCCAAAGATCAGAGCAATGCCATCTGTACTCTCTGCCACCAAAAATTGAGCCGTGGAAAGGCCAACACCCACATAGGGACAACTGCCTTACGAAGGCACATGCAGAAATGGCACAAACAGCAATGGGAAGACCACCTGAGCAAAATCAGCACACAAAAGCAAAGCCACCCTCCTTCTCCTCTTCCTCCTTCAGGTGCATCGTCTTCTTCAGCCGCTTTCTCCCTTTCACCTTCACAATCACAGCCAACCTCCTCCACTCCGCCTCTCAACTTGAGTGGGTCCTGCTCCTCTGCCCACAGCAGCAGCCAGGTGTCCGTGAGGGAAATCTTTGAGTGGAAGAAGTCAATGTCTGCCAGTCATCCCCTTGCCCGGTGTCTGACAGCTGGCTTGGTGGAACTGTTATCCCGCCAGCTGTTACCATACCAGCTGGTGGACTCTGAGGCCTTTTCAAAAATTTGTGGCCATTGGGACACGGCAATGGAAGTTACCAGGCCGCAATTATTTCTCAAAAAAGGCGATACCCAAACTGTACCGGGAAGTAGAAAGGCAAGTGGTGTCATCTCTGGCACACAGCGTTGGGTCAAGGATGCCTGGTCTGCCAAGCACGGACAGGTGAGGTACATTACTTACACAGCCCATTGGGTCAACCTGATGACCGATGGCAAGCAGGGAGTACGTAGCTGTGCAGCGGACCAACTTGTGACACCTCCACGGCTTGCAGGCAGGCCTGCTGCCACCTCCTCTCCTTCTCCTCCTACTCCTCCTGCTACAACTTCTTCGCTGTCGTCGACGTCCTCATCCTTGGCTGAATGGCAGCGCAACTCTACTGGTGCTGCGATCTCCTCTCCAGCTACACAGCCCCAGCTCCCCAGGGCCTATACTGCATGCCAGGTACGAAGGTGTCATGCCATCTTAGACATGTCTTGCCTCAAAGTGGAGAGTCATACTGGAGCAGCTCTCCAGGCTGCTCTGAATAAACAGGTGGATCAGTGGCTGACCCCGCACCAACTGGAGATCGGCAACGTGGTGTGTGACAATGGCAGCAATCTCATTTCGGCTTTGAATTTGGGAAAGTTGACACATGTACCCTGCATGGCACATGTGCTCAATCTCATAATCCAGAGATTTGTGTGTAAGTACCCAGGCTTACAGGACGTCCTAAAGCAGGCCAGGAAGTTGTGTGGGCATGTGTGGGCATTTCAGGCGGTCTTACACGGCCATGTCACGCTCGGACGATATTCAGCGGAGAAACAACTTGCTGGTGAGGCGCTTGATTTGCGATAGCCCAACTCGCTGGAATTTGACCCTCGTGATGTTCGACCGCCTGCTACAACAGGAGAAAGCCGTCAAACAGTATCTCTACAACTGCAGTCAAAGGACACTGTCTGGGGAGATGGGGATGTTCTGGACGAAGTACTGGGCACTCATGCGAAATGCCTGCAGGCTCATGCGGCCATTTGAGGAGGTGACAAACATGGTGAGTCGCTGTGAAGGCACCATCAGTGACTTGATCCCATATGCCTTCTTCCTGGAACGTGCCGTGCGTAGAGTGGTGGATCAAGCTGTGGATGAGCGTGAACAGGAACAGTTACAGGAGGAAGCGTTGTGGGATCAATTCTCATCAGAACCAGATGTTTCCTCAACACCTGCGGCAGCACAGAGGGGGAGGAGGAGGAGGAAGAGTCGTGTGGGGAAGAGTCAGATGATGAGGAAGGTGGGTTTTTTTGAGGAGGAGGAGGCAGCAGAAGAACAACCGCAGCAGGCATTGCAGGGGGCTTGTGCTGCTCAATGCTCCCGTGGTATTGTTCATGGCTGGGGGCAGGAGGAGAACTTACCTGACATCACTGAGGAAGAGCAAGAGGAGTTGGATAGTACGTCTGCATCCAACTTTGTGCAGATAGCGTCTTTCATGCTGTCCAGCCTGTTAAGGGACCCCCGTATAAAAAAACTCAAGGGGAATCAGCTGTACTGGGTGGCCACACTACTAGACCCTCGGTATAGGCACAAAGTGGTGGACATGTTACCAACTCACCTGAAGGCAGTAAGGATGCTGCACATGCAGAACAAACTATGCTTTACAGTGCATTTAAGGGTGATGTCACAGCACAATTGAATTAAGGTGCCACTGCCAGTAATCCTCCTCCTCCCATGTCCACGCAGGCAAGGACAGGAAGCTTTAGCAATCTCATGGTTATGTCAGACATGCGGACACTCTTTAGTCCAACGCCTCGCCTTAGCGCTCCCGGATCCACCCTCCACCAATGCCTCGACCGGCAGGGAGCCAACTACCTGGCCTTAAGTGTGGATGATGACACTGTGACCAGCGATGAACCCTTGGACTACTGGGTGCGCAGGCATGACCTGTGACCAGAGCTGTCCCAATTTGCCATCCAACTTCTGTCTTGCCCTGCCTGAAGCGTCCTGTCAGAAAGGACATTCAGTGCAGCTGGAGGCATTGTCACTGAGAAGAGAAGTTGCCTAGGTCACAAAAGTGTTCAGTACCTTACCTTTATCAAAATGAATGAGGCATGGATCCCGGAGGGTTACTGCCCGCCCGAAGACTAAGTCATTCCCTGCACACAGCATCTCTGCCTGCACGCCGTGTGACTGGCTGCCTGCCCCAAGACTAAGTCGGTCCCCACACAGCATCTCTGCCTGCAGGCCGCTTGACTGCCACCACCACATTAGGACTCCAGGTGGATTCCTGAATTAGCAGCGGCCACTATACAAATTTTTCTGGTGCGTGTACATGCCTGCCTAAAACAAAAGGCATGTACATGTGTCAAATCCCCTTCATGATCGTTACCTTGCCGTGGTGAAGGGGCTTGCGTATCACAACGAAGCAATGACTGACAGCTATTTGAGTGTGTTGGGGTTGAGGGGCACAACTGACCCAAGAAAATAGATAATAAGGTTGTTGATTCATTGTGGACAGACCAAATTCGATCAGCTGGACACTCAGTCACTGTTGTTCTGTCATTCAGCTACCTCAGCCCGACCATATGGGCTTGAAAACTGCCGTGGCCTGCACTCTGGCCATTATGCGCACCAGTCCAGCACGGCCGTCACTACACAAACAGCTGTTTGTGGTGCGTTACACAGCGAGTTTGCTCTGTCAGTGTGAAGCAGTGCACTAATTACACTCCCTGATTGATGTATACACATGCAAGATGTTTTAACCTTCCTGGCGGTAAGCCCGAGCTGAGCTCGAGCTATGCCGCGCAGGAAGATATCTCAGCCCCTGGTCGGGCGATTTGCTCAGTTTAAAATGCTGTACGCGCAGCTAGCACTTTGCTAGCCGCGCGTACAGCTCGATCGCCGCCGCTCTGCGGCGATCGCCCGCACGCAGCGGCGCAAGAGGGCCCCCCCTCCCCGCCAGAGCCCTGCGCTGCCCGGACCAATGAGTTCCGGGCAGCGCTATGGGCTGGATCGGAGGTGTCTGACGTCAGGACGTCGGCTGACGTCCATGACGTCATTCCGATCGTCGCCATGGCGACAGGAGAAGCCAAACAGGGGAGCGCGTTATATACGCGTTCCCCTGTTTGCTATTGATGCCGGCGACGATCGCACTAGAGGGACACATGCGCCCTCTAGTGGTGTTTCATGTAGCTACCACTCTGGTAGCTTTACATGAAACAAAAAATAAATAAAAAAAAAAGGATTTTTGCCTAAGTGGCAAAAAAAAATTAACCGCCAGGGAGGTTAAAGCACTTTAGGCCTCCAATTTAGCATGCAATGTGATTTCTGCCCTTAAAACGCTGCTGTGTGTCAAATCCTGACTTTTCCCAGGGACTTTTGGCGTGTATCCCACTCTGCCATGCCCCCCTCTAGGTGTTAGACCCCTTGAAACATATTTTCCATCACTTTTGTGGCCAGCATAAATGTTTCTAGTTTTCAAAGTTCGCCTCCCCATTGAAGTCTATTGCGGTTCGCGAAAGTTCGCATGTTCGCGATTGTTTGCGGAAGTTCGCGAACGTGGTTCGCAAACTGAAAATCGGAGGTTCGGGCCATCTCCAGATTCAAGCCCTTAGTGATAGTTTAGGTACAGAAAGCTGGGAAGGTGATTTAGAAGAAGTGAGTTTTGAACTCAAATGTGTTGGAGCGATGTGTGCGAAAAGGTTATGAGTGAAGAAGTCATTAATGTAGGCAGATGTGGTTGTATAAGGATTACATTGGTAATAACATTTAGCTTAGCTTAGCATTCTTGTAGAAAAAGCTTTCACAGGAATAACAACAGCAATATCACATAGTGGATGAACAAACTAAGCACTTACAGGGGTTGGACAAAATAATGTAAATACCTTGAAAATCAACAAAATATATTTTAATATGGCGTAGGTCCACCCAGGGCCGGCCCTAGACTTTTTGCCGCCTGAGGGGGGGGGGCGCTCTGGGGGGCCGCCGAGCTGGAGGGGTAGCTGGCAGGACGGGGGTATTGGGCCAGCGGCGGGGAGGGGGGTCGGACCCCCCCCTCCCTCGCCTGGGTCCCCCGTCCTCCGCTCCCCTCCAGCCTAAATAGAAGCAGCCGTATGTGTAAGAGGCACGGACGGGGAGGACACTCACCTCTTCCCAGCATGCGCTCCACTGACATCACTTCCTGCAGCGTTGCAGGAAGTGATGTCAGTGGAGCGCACGCTGGAGCGAGGAGGAATATAGTGTCTCCCCGCCCGTGCCTCTTACACATACGGCTGCGTCTATTTAGGCTGGAGGGGAGCGGAGGACGGGGGACCCAGGCGAGGGAGGGGGGGGTCCGACCCCCCTCCCCGCCGCTGGCCCAATACCCCCGTCCTGCCAGCTACCCCTCCAGCTCGGCAGGCCGGCTCCCCGCACCCACGGACGGGCGGGTGCCGCCCCTGGAAATTTGCCGCCTGAGGCAAAAGTTTCACCCCGCCTCATGAGCGGGCCGGCCCTGGGTCCACCTTTTGCGGCAATTACATCCTCAATTCTCTGAGGTATTCATTCATACAAATTCTGAATTGCTTATAAAGGAATTTTAGCCCATTCTTCAGTTAAAACACCCTCCAGTTCTTTTAGAGACAATGGAGGTGGAAAATGGAAATCGACTCCTTACTTGAATCTCTAATAACGACCATAAATGCTTAATAATGTTGAGGTCTGGGGATTGTGGTGGCCAGATGAGATGCTCAACTTCATTAGAATGTTCCTCGTGCCATTCTTTCACAATTCAAGCTGTATGGACTGGGGCATTATCATCTTGAAAGATGGCATTCCCCGACCCCTCCGGAAGTAGTTTATGAACCATAGGATGAACTTGGTCGCCCAAAATTCCTAAATAGTCTCGTCTAATTCTTCCATGAAGGGAAATCATTGGCCTGACGGATTTCCAAGAAATAGCACCCCAGATCATCACAGAAGAACCCCTGCCATGTTTTATGGTTGGGAGAAGGCAGTCCGGATGAAATGCTTGTTTCGGCTGTCTCCAAACGTACACGTAAATGATGATTCATCAGAGAAAATCACATTTTTCCACTGCTCGAGGGACCAATTCTGGTGGTTTCTACACCACTCGAAACGCTTTGAAACATTTATCTTTGAGAGCAGAGGTTTTCTAATTGCAGTTCTTCCGTGGAATCCTGATTTGTGCAGCTCCCGACTAACAGTTTTTGTGAAAACTGGGTTCTGTAGGTGTTCATTCAGCTCTGCAGTGATTTTAGGAGCCGTGGTCTTGCAAGCTTTTCTAACAATTCGATTTAGAGTCCGACGGTCTCTCTCAGACAACTTTGATTTTCGGCCACAACTGTGCTTTGCTGAGGACGTTTTTCCTTCTCTTTCAAAGGCAGTCATTACTTTTGAGACAGTACCTCTTGAAATGCCAAGCAATCGGGCAGTTTCTGTAGCGCCTGCCATACGAGCACCAACAAATTGGCCTCTTTGAAAGTCTGAGAGATCTGCCATTTTTATAAATTATAACTAACTTTGGTTTAAATATCTGTAAAAAACAATTATTTGAATTAAACATATCAAATAACAAAAATAATATACAAAAAAAATTAACATATGGCAAGTTTTGATTGCTTAAAACGTTCAAAGATTATGATGCCAAAATGTTAGGTGTTTCCATTATTTTGTCCAACCCATGTACTATAGACTACAATAGCACAACAGCACACAACAGTAGACATACACATGAATAAAATGCACAGTGCCAATTTGCATCTATATAGCATACACAGAATCTAAGCATAAAAGCTGTAGAATAGATATGCAAACAAAATTGTACATTTATTTCACTGTGTGAAGACATTGACATGTTGGATAGTGTTGCAAAAGCAGTCACCTACTGTTGCTGCCACCACAGCTTTCTGTATCACTATCAATACACCGTTGATACTACTGTATGTGCGCATCTGGGTCGCACTGCTGATGTAGTCCACCCAGCACATGCTGCTAGTTATTGTAACGATCGGTGTCAGCACACAGAGAGAATCTGACTATTGGTGATCTGCAGTATCGCCAATAATACAGATGTCACCTGATTATTGATGATCTGCAGAATCACCAATAATACAAGTGCGACTAACCTCCGGACACTTAACACAGTGAATAACAATAACGACAGCAATGATTCACAAGATCGTGGAAATATCCATCACACGGCGATTCCTCAGAGGTGCGGTTACCTCTGAATGGGAACCCCGTGTGTGAGAACCTCTGACCAGGCGAAGAGAGGAATCTCGGCCCCTGGCAGTAATCGTCTGCTAGGGCAGGCGTCTCGGAGAGGCAAGCCTCAGATATAACCCTACAGTGGGAGACGTTCCACTGAAGGGAGAAAGGTCAGACAAGCAAAGGTTCGGCAACAGAGAAGGCGGCAGCAGTACAGAAACAGAAGGCTGATTCAGAGTCGTTAAACGGGCAGGGTCGGCAACTTGAATCAGATAGGCAGAGGTACAAGAGTGATTAGAGTAAAGAGAAGTCAGGGATAGCCAAAGTCAAAACACAGGTAAATATACAAATACAATCCTAATCTAAGGTGTGGCGTCCTTGGTATCAACACCTGGGAAACTGGACTAAGGTCTGAGCGCTAACACAATGTGTATTCACGGCAGCAGACAAGGAGCAACTGACATCCAGCTCCTTAAATGCTGAGAGACACTCAGCCAGCCCGCCCAGAAGCCCAGCCAATCCGGAGACCTCCTGAGGTCAGCTGACTGGAGAGTCAGCTGACCTTCCTACGTAGGAGGTAAAAGTCCTGCCGCCTCGCGCGCGCGCGCATGACCCTCTGCCTCTGAGTACAGTCTCAGAGAGGCCAGGCCCGAGGTCAGCGCACGAACGCGCACTGAAATCCGCCGGCTGGGTCGCGGGACCCGCCGCCATGTCGCCAGCCGCGGCGGCGGTGTCCCCCCTGCTCTGTGCCAGCAGCTCCGCATGTGCGGCGGAAACCGTCGGCTGGGAAGCGGAGACCGCCGCCATGCTGCCTAGCGTGGCGGCGGCGGCGGCTCCGCTACCCCTCACAGTACCCCCCCCCCCCTTGAGAAGTGGACTCCGGACACTTCCTACACGGCTTCTCAGGATGTAACTGATGAAACCTCTTCTTTAATTTCTCAGCATGCATGCGACCCTCTGGTACCCAAGATCTGTCCTCCACACCATACCCGTTCCAATGGACCAGATACTACACAGAATTCTGTACCAGCCGGGAATCCAAAATCTCCCCAACCTCGTACTCTGTCTGGCCCTCTACTACCACTGGGGGGGGAGAGGAATCCACATACACTGCTGGCTTCAACAAAGAAACATGGAATGATCTCCCACCTCTCATGCTGGGAGATCAATCACACAAGAGACCTCATTGATCTTTTTGGCCACCGGATAAGGCCCTATAAACCTGGCCCCCAACTTGGTGGACGGTTGTCTGAGTGCCAAATGTCTCGCTGACACCCACACCATGTCCCCTGGAGAAAAGTGCCACTCAACAGACCGTCTCTTGTCGGCCTGTTTCTTTTGATTCCGGAAGGCTACTCCCAAATTTTTCTTCACTTGTCCCCAAAGTTCCCTCAAAACCTTCTGCCAATCCTCCAGGGCTGGGAAAGGAGAGGAACACACCAGCAATAGGGGGAAATTTAGGAGACCTTCCTGACACAACTTGAAAAGTGGACAAGCCGGTTGAAGCGCTTCTCAGGTTGTTGTGTGCAAGCTCTGCAAAGGGCAAAAACTTAACCCATTCAGTTTGCGCATCTGCCACATAGCATCTAAGGAATGGTTCCAATGCCTGATCAACCCTTTAGGTCTGCCCGTTGGTCTGTGGGTGATACCGAGACGAAAAGGACAGGTTCATACCCAAACTACGGCAAAAGGCCCTCCAAAGCTTCGATACAAATTGGACTCCTCTATCAGACACCACATCATCCGGAATCCCATGCAACCGGAAGATGTGTTGTACGAAGAGATCGGCTAACTCTTGAGCTGACGGAAATCCTTTAAGAGGAACAAAATGGGCCATCTTGCTGAACCTGTCCACGATCACTCATATCACAGTCATACCCTCGGATTTGGGGAGCTCGCCAATAAAGTCCATGGACAGATGGGTCCATGGTTCACTTGGCATTGGTAAGGATTGTAGGGTACCCACTGGAGCCTGGCGAGAAGGTTTGCTCCTGGCACACACCACACACTCTCTGACAAATTCCTTGCAATCAGAGGCCAATGAAGGCCACCAAACATACCTCGTGAGTAGATCCAGAGTGTGGGTGACCCCAGGGTGACCTGCGTTCTTATGGGCATGGAACAGCTGCATGATTTGTAAACGGAACGGAAGCGGAACAAAGAGAACCCCCTCTGGTTTCCCTTCCGGGGTATCTAGCTGGTGAGCAGCTAATGTGACTGCCCAATCCTTCCAGGTCTCAGTGGCTGCTAGCACCACCTTGTGAGGTAAAATGCTCTCGGGAAGTGCCGGCTGAGCTGTCTCAGGCTCGAAACATCTGGAGAGAGCGTCTGCTTTAACGTTCTTAGAACCTGGAGTGTACGTGATAAGAAATATGAAGCGCGAGAAGAATAAAGACCAGCGGGCCTGTCGAGGAGTGAGCCTCTTGGCCCCCTCAATGTACTCCAGGTTCTTATGGTCCGTATAAACAATAATGGGGTGTTCTGCACCTTCAAGCCAATGACGCCATTCCTGGAAGTCTGGCTTGATGGCCAGGAGTTCCCTGTTGCCCACATCGTAGTTTCTCTCAGCAGGGGAAAACCTGCGTGAGAAATAGGCACAAGGATGTGTCTTGCCCTGCAGACCCGAGCGCTGAGACAACACAGCCCCCACCCCGATTTCCGAGGCATCTACCTCCACCATGAAGGGGAGAGTGACATCAACATGTCTCAGTATGGGTGCTGAGCAAAATAATTTTTTCAGGGTATTGAAGACGGCCTGGGCCTCCGATGACCAATGATAAGGGTCAGCCCCCTTCTTGGTAAGACTAGTCAGAGGGGCTACTACCGAAGAAAATCCCTTGATGAATCTCCGGTAGTAGTTAGCAAAACCAAGGAATCTCTGAAGTGCCTTAAGCCCACTGGCTGTGGCCACTCTAAGACAGCAGAGACCTTTTCTGGATCCATAGAGAGACCTGAAGTCAAAATAATATAACCCAGAAAAGGGATTTGAGTGACCTCAAAGAGACACTTCTCCAGTTTTGCATACAGAGAATTCTGTCTCATTTTCTTCAACACGAATTTGACATGATTACGATGCTCTCTAAGGTTGGGGGAGAAAATTAATATGTCATCAAGGTAAACCAACACAAACTTCCCCAACACCTACCTGAAGACCTCGTTTATTAACTCTTGTAAGACGGCCGGAGCGTTACACAACCCGAAGGGCATAATTAGGTACTCGTAATGCCCGTCGGGCGTATTGAAGGCCGTCTTCCACTCGTCACCATCCCTGATGCGCACCAGGTTGTATGCCCCACGTAAGTCCAATTTAGAGAAAATACTGGCATTGGTTATCTGAGCAAAAAGATCATCTATCAGAGGCAAAGGGTAATGATTCTTTACGGTGATCTTGTTTAGACCTCTGTAATCAATACATGGTCTAAGACCACCGTCTTTCTTTTGTACGAAACAGAACCCGGGCCGGTGACCGGGACGGACGGATAAAACCCTTCGCCAGATTTTCCTTAATGTACTCCCGCATGGCCAACTTCTCTGGCCTCGACAAGTTTTAGAGATGTCCTCTAGGGGGCATACAACCAGATCTTAAGTCTGTGGGACAGTCAAAACTCTGATGAGGTGGAAGTTTACCTGCGGACCTAGGGCAGAACACATCAGCATACTCAGCGTATTGTATCGGGACTCCCTTTATCTCTAACCTAGTGGTACTAATGGCAATTTTTTCCAGACAATGACTACGACAATGAGGTGACCAACTGAGCAACTGACCTGAGGCCCAGTCTATCTGCAGGGAATGGAGCCCAGGGCTCGCTACATGATAGCCACTGAGCAGCGGCAGCTCCGCAGCCACTCCGATCGCTTCCGGCGATCGGAGTAAGCAGGAAATCCCGTTCAGAACGGTATTTCCTGCTGGTCTTCCCCGGTCGCCATGGTGACGGGGCGGGATGACGTCATAAGGAATCCCGGGCCACCCCTCAGCGCTGCCTGGCCCTGATTGGCCAGGCTGCGCAAGGGGTCTGGAGGGGGGGGGGGCGGCGCGACGTTGTGGATAGCGGCAGATCGGCGGTGAGCGGCGGCGATCGGATGTTACAAGCCGCTAGCAAAGTGCTAGCGGCTTGTAACAAAAAAAGAAATTATGCAAATCGGCCCAGCAGGGCCTGAGAATTCCTCCTGCGCAGGCTACCCCGAACTGAGTTCGGGATAACCGGCAAGGAGGTTAATGGGTGGCATTCATTCCAGATGTCATCCAGTTCATGGTGTTAGCTGGCAATGCAATCTTTTGCAGCTGTGACAGCAGAAACTGCTGCTAGTGGGGTGAGCTGACCCATTGTAGCACACCCATTTCCCAATATAATTTATATACCTAGAAATTTGGGTGGTTCTAATATGAATAAGAGCCTTGCCATTACCTTTAAAGTCAGCCCACTGGCTGTAAGTAAATTTGTGAATTAGGTTTGTCAAAAATTTGTAGAACAATCGGAAGTTCAAATAAATTTTTACGAGGTGTTCTCATTCATCCCTACTGGGAATAGCCTAGCAATTCTAGTCATGGATGTCCTTTAGTGCAAGGATGCATCCAAGCCCTCCTTTAAATGTAGATATAGAATCTGCAATAGGATATTTCACATTTTAACTACTACAGTATAAAGAACCCCTTTGTAAATGGATGGCAAAAACTTTTTTTCCTCCATACGCAGAGATCATGTCCCCTTGTCCTTGTACAAGCCTATGAAAAAAAGCTAATCTGCCAAGCTTTTGTATTGCGTTCATGTATTTAAACATGTTGATCAAGTCACCATCTTTTTTTCCAAGCTAAATAAGCCCAGTTTGAAGTGAGACCTTCCATCCCTCTGATTACTTTAGCAGTATGTCTTTGTACCTGTTCTTGAATTTTATTATCCTTCCTACAATATGGTTCCCAAGGCCGTATCCCATACTTAAAGTACCCCTGCCCTGACCTGGTCTTAAATACTTTTAAAATTGTTTCATTACTGGTTCTGTGAGTTTGTCACATCACAAAGCACCATCCTTCCCCCTCCAGCGCCCCCTGTGTCCCTGTTCTGGCAACAATTATGGACAGGGAGGAAATGGCAGTTCTTCCTCCTCTCTGCGCATCATTATCTCCGCCCCCTCCACTTGTGGCTTTAGGTCTGTAAATGTTTCACTTCACACAGCCTGCAGGGAAGCTGCGCTGTATGCGGGCATGTGTTAATTGAGGTCGGAAAATTATCCAAGTTCAATTATCACAAGCCCTCACACAGCGCAGCTCCCCTGTGTGCAGTGAAACATAAAGCGGAACTAAAGCGGCAGGTGGAGGGGGCAGAATTATGGATGCGCACAGGGGAGGAAGAACTGCCGCTTCCTCCCCACTCATATTCAATGTTCTGTCTCAGTCGAAGACTATGACTGAGCAGAACGAGGCCACAGGGGATACTGGAGGAGGGAGGATGGTGCTGTGACTTAGCCACAGACAAATAGCACACTAGTAAAGGTTTAAGGGGAGACGTAACCGGGCCAGGGGTACTTTAAGATGTGGCCTCACAAGTGACTTGTACAATGGGAGTAGTATACTAGCACAGTCCTGAGCAGAGAATGGCCCATGAGCTATACCCGGTCTGTTTCATTTTCTAATCCAGCCTACTGATACAGGGATGGATTCAGTTTGCCTGTCTCCTTCCTGCCTCTCTTCTCATCCCCTCCCTATACAGAGTCACGGCCGGAGCATAAATGAAATTACTCAGCCGCTCTCAGCTTCCATCACCAACCTCCCTTCTGACGCATGCCAAGTGTCCCATCTTCATTGTTACAATGGCGTAATGTGATCCTGGACAACTTTTTATGCTCCTAAGATGTATTATCATTCCTGCAGAGCAACTTCTTTACTTCTAATGTGTGAAGGGGATTCCTAGGCATTTTATAATTTTAGATACTCCATTTAATTAAAGTGAATGTTTACCAATTAAAAAATAAAAAAGTCAGATACTCACCTAAGGAGAGGGTAAGGCTCGGTCCTAATGAGCCTTCCTTCTCCTCTCCCGGTGCCCGGTCCCGCGCAGGATCCCCCGTGGCAGTATTCGACTAGTTCGGTCAAATACTGCCACTTTCGCAGCCGAAGGGAGCTTTAGGAAGCCTTCAGGAGCACTCTAGCTCCCGAAGATGGGCCGCTCCATACTACGCATGCGCAAGCGCCCTCTATGACGCACTCGCGCGTGCGTAGTATGGAGCGGCCCGTCTTCGGAAGCCCGAGTGCTCCCGAAGACCTCCGAAGTCCCTGCGGCGGCGGACGCGAACGGGGGAGCCAGCGCAGCACCGAGGGCACCGGGAGAGGAAAGGGAAGGCTCATTAGGACCGAGCCTTCCCTCTCCTTAGGTGAGTATCTGACTTTTTTATTTTTTAATTGGTAACCACTGGCTTTAAGCAAACAGTCTAGCTAATTGACACTATAATGTTAATTTTTAAGTGGCTGCATGAAGGTGTGTCCTGTCTCCTAAATAGCTAGGAAAACATGATAAAACAGCATTCTATGTTCACAACAGTGTTTTTTCCCTGCTCAGGATAATTGTTCCACTTTTTTTGCTTAACCTCACCGGTGAACCAGTTCTATTCCTTCTATCCCAGATGTGCATATTGCCATCCTCAAAAGAGTGGCTTTTCTTCCTGTAGTTAGGTAGTTAGTAGTAGGGATGAGCATGCAGAATTCCGATTTCTGCATCAGAAATAGGCATTCTGTTTTGGAATGCGGAATTCGAAATGCCGAGTGAAATTTTGCAGATTTCCACGGATTTCTGGCGGAAATTCCAAAATTACATTATAGTCAATACCGCTAACTTCAATTGCAAAGCCCCCATAAACACAATCTTTATTAAATTTGCCAGGTATCTTTGGGAGAATAGTGGGAACAAGTAAAGAAAAAAAAATCCAAAAAGATCTTGTTTTAGTTTGATTTTGAATACATGTTTTTTAAAGTCAGTAAAATTACATTCGGTGGCGGAATTCCGCAGTCAACATTATAGTATATACAGCCAATTTCCGTGGTTAATTGCAAAGCCCCCTTAAATGCAATCTTCACCAACATTGCCATCTTCAAGAGAATAGTAAGGACAAGTGTAAAATAATTTCTAAAAAGAACTCGTAGTTTTGAGAAAATCAATTCTGACTACTTCAAAGAAAAAAATGTTTTTTTTTTTAATTGGGTAAAATTACATTATGCTGTATATGCTTCAATTTATATTAGTTCCAAGCACTACATACACATTTTATACATTTTAAGAAAACGGACAACTTGGAGCCCCCCTCCTAAGCCTCCTTAAAGAGCACCCGAGGCAGGGTTCTTACGTCGCAATCCCCAGGCTGGGTCTTTCTATAGAGCCCAGCCTCTGTTGCTAGTTAGTTTCCTCCAAAGCCCCCCCTGCGCGCTGTCAGACCCCATAAAACACAGCCGCGCTGGCGACACGCAGCGTGTCGCAGCCGGCTGTGTTTATCTCACTGTCAGTCTCCGCTCTCCCCCGCCTCCTGAATCGCTCCGGTCCTGGTCCACGTCCCTTCCCTCCCCGCTGATTGAAGGGAAGGGACGCGGGCGGGGACCGGAGCGATTCAGGAGGCGGGGGAGCAGCCGAGACTGACGTTAGTGAGGTAAACATAGCCGCATAGCGCGGCTGTGTTTTATGGGGTCTGACAGCGCGCAGGGGGGTCTTTGGAGGAAACTAACTAGCAACAGAGGCTGGGTTCTATAGGCAGACCTAGCCTCTGTATAAGGATTGCGATGTAAGAACCCCGTCTCGGGTTCTCTTCAAAGGGAATCTGAAGTGAAAATAAATGTATGAGATAATGATTTGTATGTGTAGTACAGCTAAGAAATAGAACATTAGTAGCACAAATATCAGTCTAATATTGTTTCCAGTACAGGAAGAGTTAAGAAACTTAAGTTATCTATACAAAAGAGCCTCTCTGAATTATTTAGGCCGCTATTTTCAGGAGCACTTATGCATGAAAGAAACAGAGACAGATTGAGATTAGATTTTCACTGCAGGGAAGTTGAAAGGGTCATTAGCTCTGCTTGTTTTATAGTTTAAAATACAGAGCGTGGCTTGTAATTGCAAATATGACAGAATTATGCAATGTTATTAAAAAAAAAGCTGTATATCTAAAAATTGAAATATGAGACTATTTTATTTGCTCCTGATGTTCTTTTAATTATCAGTACTGCACAGGGGCGTAACTAGAAATCACTGGGCCCCCCTGCGAATATTTGGATGGGGCCCCCCCCATAGGTGCCAAATAATCGTAATGGGGCAGCGTTTCACTGTAAATTAATTGTAAAGTGGGCAGCATTTTACCAGACAATCGTAATGTGGGCCAGAAAATCGTAATGTGGGCAGAGTTCACCAGAAAATCGCAATGTGGGCAGCAGTCACCAGAAAATTGCCATGTGGGCAGCAGTCACCAGAAAATTGCAATGTGGGCATCAGTCACCAGAAAATCCTAATGTGGGCAGCAGTCACCAGAATATCGTAATGTGGGCAGCAGTCACCAGAAAATCCTAATGTGGGCAGCAGTCAGTCACCAGAATGTCGTAATGTGGGCAGCAGACACCAGAAAATCCTAATGTGGGCAGCAGTCAACAGAAAATCCTTATGTGGGCAGCAGTCACCAGAAAAATCGCAATGTGGGCAGCAGTCACCAGAAAAATCGCAATGTGGGCAGCAGTCACCAGAAAATCGTAATGTGGGCAGCATACACCAGAAAATCGTAATGTGGGCAGCAGACACCAGAAAATCGCAATGTGGGCAGCAGACACCTGAAAATCGCAATGTGGGCAGCAGACACCTGAAAATCGTAATGTGGGCAGCAGACACCTGAAAATCGTAATGTGGGCAGCAGACACCTGAAAATCGTAATGAGGGCAGCAGACACCTGAAAATCGCAATGTGGGCAGCAGTGACCAGAAAATCGCAATGTGGGCAGCAGTGACCAGAAAATCGTAATGTGGGCAGCAGACACCTGAAAATCACAATGTGGGCAGCAGACACCTGAAAATCGTAATGTGGGCAGCAGACACCAGAAAATCGCAATGTGGGCAGCAGACACCAGAAAATCGCAATGTGGGCAGCAGTGACCAGAAAATCGTAATGTGGGCAGCAGACACCAGAAAATCGCAATGTGGGCAGCAGACACCTGAAAATCACAATGTGGGCAGCAGTGACCAGAAAATCATAATGTGGGCAGCAGACACCTGAAAATCACAATGTGGGCAGCAGTGACCAGAAAATCATAATGTGGGCAGCAGACACCTGAAAATCACAATGTGGGCAGCAGTGACCAGAAAATCACAATGTGGGCAGCAGACACCTGAAAATCGCAATGTGGGCAGCAGACACCTGAAAATCGTAATGAGGGCAGCAGACACCTGAAAATCGCAATGTGGGCAGCAGTGACCAGAAAATCGCAATGTGGGCAGCAGTGACCAGAAAATCGTAATGTGGGCAGCAGACACCTGAAAATCACAATGTGGGCAGCAGACACCTGAAAATCACAATGTGGGCAGCAGACACCTGAAAATCGTAATGTGGGCAGCAGACACCAGAAAATCGCAATGTGGGCAGCAGACACCAGAAAATCGCAATGTGGGCAGCAGACACCAGAAAATCGCAATGTGGGCAGCAGTGACCAGAAAATCGTAATGTGGGCAGCAGACACCAGAAAATCATAATGTGGGCAGCAGACACCAGAAAATCGCAATGTGGGCAGCAGACACCTGAAAATCACAATGTGGGCAGCAGTGACCAGAAAATCATAATGTGGGCAGCAGTGACTAGAAAATCACAATGTGGGCAGCAGACACTAGAAAAAAAAATGCACCTGTGAAAAAAAAAACAATTCACTTACCTGACAGAAGTCTTCTCCTCTCCCGGCATCTGGCTCGCAGCTCCCCGAGTCCTCCTGCAGCACATCTCCCGCGCTGACAGGCAGAGTGCAGGGCTACGGCAAGATGGCTGCCGAAACCCTGTACTAGAGACACAAATAGTCTCCAGTGTAGGGCTTCTTCGGCGGCCATCTTGCCGTAGCCCTGCTCTGCCTGCCGGAGACTATGCAGGCTGCTGGTGGAGCGGGGCTGCGGGGAATGAACTGGCAGACGCTGCGGCCAGTTGAGCACCTTGCTGGGGGGTCCAGAGCAGCGCTCCCCCCACGCACAGTGAGCGGGCCCCAGAGCAGCCCCGGGCGGCCGGCCCCCCCTGCGGCTGAGAGAGTCGCATCCCCGGTAGGTACGCCGGTGGTGACAGCCTTTCCTCCTCCGGGCCCCTGACTTGCTAGGGGCCCCCCTGCAACTGCAGGGGCTGCAGGGTCTATTCCTACGCCCCTGGTACTGCACATGCAAATCATTACATCATATGTTTTTTCTCTTTTCACTTCAGTGTCACTTTAACCCCTTGTCATCCATGCAGGCTGGCATACCCTGGGACCCCAGATACTCACCCCCTCCCTAGATAAAATGAGTATGGGATACTGAAGTACTCCTTACCACAAAGAGTTAAAATGAAATCAAATAAAAATGTAGTCATGAAAAAAGTATTTTAATATTCTTGATTAACCATAAATACTTCACTTCAGTTACTCCCACAACAGTATCCTTGGAGACAATCCCACACCATATCCTTTTGATACCTGATAAACAATGGCGAATGCTGCATGTATCAATCCTTGCCCTGATGAACAAGCCCTGGACTTGCTATACTAAATATAGCAAGTCCAGCAGAGCATATTTTAAAGTCCCTCCAGGTCTCCCCATTGATCTTTTAATAGATCAATGGGAATCTTCTCTGAGGAGGATTCTTATTGGTTTGTTAAGGGACCAATGGGGAGTCCTGAACGGACTCTCAAAGATGCTCTGCCATTGCTTGCTATACTTGCCCTGACACTGCTGCCGATACCTATCCTGCAAGCCACACCTCCGCAAGCAATGCTCTTACAAGCCATGATCACCCCTGCATTGCCGCAATGCAGCAGTGTCAGGGCTTGCTATACACATGTACTGTCACCTCCCCCTGATGCTTTAGATCTAACTTCGTTGCTAGGAATTATGTTGATTTTTTATTTGAATTTCACAGCCCAATCCATAATATGGACATAATGGCCTCAATTCACTAAGCTTTATCAAACACTTTATCAAACGTTTGATAATTTACCTCATGGGTAAAATCTAATTTTGAATTCAATAAGGTGTTATATAGTTATCGAATGCTTTATTGATAAAACGTTCAATATCTATAAC
The DNA here is from genome assembly GCF_040937935.1 of Hyperolius riggenbachi. Taxonomy (NCBI): domain Eukaryota; kingdom Metazoa; phylum Chordata; class Amphibia; order Anura; family Hyperoliidae; genus Hyperolius; species Hyperolius riggenbachi. Next base: position 200,969,124 of record NC_090651.1, read on the forward strand.
ACCTTTGTGAATTCAAAATTCGATTTTACCCATGAGGTAAATTATCAAACGTTTGATAAAGTGTTTGATAAAGCTTAGTGAATTGAGGCCAATATGGTGGGGCTGCTGGTCACAAATGGTCTACACATTTTCTAAAGAACAGCAAAAAAATTGGCAGCGCTCCTGATCAGGCTGCAACTGAAATTAAACCAACAGAGATGTTCAGCGCCCCCTGGGATACACACATCTGGGATACACAGATGCTAAACCCTAATCTAGGTAAACTGAATGCAAACTAATACACATGAAGGCAGCTAGCCACAAGTAGACTTACATTTTTGTACAAAAGGAGAAAATGGCAGCACTTTCAAATGCAGGCTGCACCTGAGTTGACCAGTTGCATAGATGTGCAAAGCCCAAAACATGGGCAGATTAAACTGCAATGCAACAACTTGCATTCAAAATAGATGCAGCAAGGATAGGAAGCTCAGAACTGAACAACTCAGACTTTGTGTCCAGCCTGGGTGTACTGATTGATGGGGAATTAAGTTTCAGGAATGAGATCTTAGCTGTTGTGAAACATTCTTTCACCTAAGGAATATTGCAAGGTTTAACCACTTGACCACTGAGGAGATTTTGTTCCTTTAGGACCAGAGCAATTTTCACCTGTCAGCACTCCTCCTATTCTTTCGCCAACAACTTAAAGGGACTCTGTAACAAAAATTGCATTGTGTTTTCTACCATCCTACAGGTTCCTAAACCTATTATAATGTGCTCTGGCTTACTGCAGCACTTTATACTATCACCATCTCTGTAATAAATCAGCTTATCTTTCCCCTGTCGGACTTGTCGTCCTGTGTCTGGAAGGCTGCCAACTCTTCAATGTGATCTGCTATGCATGCCCCCTCTATGCACACTCCCCTGTGTGTGTGTGTGTTATTTACATTAGCCAGCTTTTCTCTGCTCTCTTATCTTTTACAAGCTGGATAAATCCTCTGTTCACATACTGATGAGTCACATACTGCAGAATTACAGACAACCGGGCAGAGCTGTCTGCAAGAGTAAACAAACAATCAGCTTGTAACTCTTCAGTGAGCTGCAGGGGGAAAGAAACACACAAATGATCTCTTGAGATTCAAAAGGAAGGCTGTATACAGCCTGATTGTGTATGGATGTATTTTCTATGTGTGGATATACTGTACATCAACCTACTTCCTGTTTTGGTGGCCATTTTGTTTGTTTACAAACAAACTTTTTAAAACTGTTTTTGACTACTTTTAATGCGGCGGGGAGCGGCGAAATTGTGACAGAGGGTAATAGGAGATGTCCCCTAACACACTGGTATGTTTACTTTTGTGTGATTTTAACAATACAGATTCTCTTTAATCACCATTAATCACAACGAAATGATCTATATCTTGTTGTTTTTTTTACCACCAATTAGGCTTTCTTTGGGAGGTACATTATGCTAGCAATTATTTTATTCTAAATGCATTTTAATGGAAATAGGAAACATTTAAAAAAAAAATCATTATTCCTTGTTTTTTTTTGGGCCATTATAGTGATAAAAGCCACACATTTTATTTGGCCATTTGTCCCGGTTATTGCAACGTTTAAAAAAATGTTCCTAGTATAATGTATGGCGCCAATATTTTATTGTGAAATAAAGGTGCATTTTTTTCAGTTTTGCATCCATCACTAATTACAAGCCAGTAAATTAAAAATGAACAGTAATATACCCTCTTGACATAAATATTAAAACCGTTCAGTCCCAAAGGTAACTACTTATGTATTTTTTTTATGTAATTTTTTTCTCCCTATACACAAAAAAAAGTTTGGGTACTATGGGAGGGTGTGGGAAGGAAATAGTTAATTATAAAAGGCTGTGTTGGGATTTTTATTAAATAAGTGTTTTTTGGTGTAATTTACTATTTGTCCACAAAATATCCTCAGTCATTATTTCCGATTCATGTATGCAATTGAAGTTTTTTCCAGGCCGTGAATATACTGCACAAGATGCAGTAAGTAGTTACACACCTCATACCCCCAGTGTATCTTCCAACCCTAGTTCATTCCTTCATCACATCAAAGCTGGACTACTGCAATGTTCTCTATACAGGCCTTCCAAGCAAAGACCTGCACCACCTGCAATTAGTAATTAGTACAGAATGCCACTGCAAGGCTGTTAACTAGCCAATCCTGCCATTGCCACATAACACCAACCCTTTGCCTTTGCTCACTCCATGTCTGGGCCCTGGATAACTGAAGGACTTGTTGCAACTGCATCACCCCTACACACACACACACACACACACACACACTAACACACACACACACACACACACACACACACACACACACACACACACACACACACACACACACACACACACACACACACACACACACACACACACACACACACACACACACACGCACATGCACATGCACACACACACTCTTAGATCAAAAGGATCTAATAACTTGGTCACCCCAAGAGTCCACCTCAAAACCTTTGGAGACAGAACCTCCTGTCATGCTGCCCCTACACTTTGGAACTCCCTGCCACACCCAATCAGGACAGCTCCATCCCTGGAAGCATGTAAGTCCAAACTGAAAAGCCACCTGTTTAGTCTGGCATTTATGAACACCTGACCATTTCCTCTGTGACACAGTCCAGCCTGCAACTTTGTATTGATCTGAGACATAACTATTTGAGTCCCATGGGAGAAAAGTGCTTTACAGAGGTTATTGTATTGTGTTATTTGGTGCCTCTGAGAAATGTAAGCTGGAGACCTGCCTCAGGTTGGATACCCATGGGTAGTGATGAGCAAATATGACCATAATTTTTTTGAAAATGTCACATTTTCTATCCTCACAAATAGGAATATTCATAAAAAAACTCATTTTCACCAAATGCATTGAAGTCTATGGGAACAAAAAAATTCAAATTCACACAGAAGTGTATATACATGAAAGTTCATGAACATGCATGTGAAAACATGTGATGAGAGAATATTAGCGTTAATTTACGCGAATGGGCATGAGGAAACACAATTTTAAGATACTGTAGTTCTTATTCTTGTGAATATGTATATTTTGTGAAAATTCTATTACGTTTTTGCCAACGTTTCAGGTCAAGTGAGAATGCAAATTTCAACAAGCACATTGATAGTAATTGAGTTGCAGGTCGGGTGCGGGTATAAAGTGTTGTGGGTGGGTAGTGAAAGCTATCATCATTATTTACTGTACTCATAAAATCTCCTTCACTTATTAGAAATAAAAAGTTACTGTACAAGAGTGATAAAACATCTATGCAAGAAGCTGTCCAGGCAGTTAGCACATTCGGATATTAACAGTGGAATGATCTACAGAATATATTCATGTGTATCTGTCCGGGGAAAAATAATACAGATCAATATTTACCTTGTAGCAGGTTTCTCAAGTGGTTAGTTGTGGTGCAATCTGTGAAGTATATCAATATGCATCTGTCAGGAGGTAGATTGGATGTAGCGATGTTTCGCAGATGTCTAGAAAGATCAGTAATGGAATAATTAACAGACAATATCAATATGTATGTCAGTAGGGTAGGTAGTACAGAGCAATAGCTGCAGTTCTGAAGAGAACTGAGTAATGGAATAATCTGTACAATATGTTAATATGCATCTGTCAAAGGGGAGATTGGACATAATGTTCTGCATCTGCAAGACTCTTCAGAGGTCTGTAATGAAATAATCTCCTATCTTATCGCTATGAAAGGTCTTTGGTACAAAAGATATTACAATCTCAAAACAGGGAATTTGCAATCATTTTTGGATAAGGGCAAGCAACGATCAACACAATCCTTTCTGAGCAACACTGTGGCAATAAACATTTCTACACAGGATTTTTAAACGTTTCACAGCGAAATAAAAAAGGACTAGAAAGTAGAAATCTCCCCTCAATGGTTTGCCTCAGAATGGATTTTGATTCCTGCAAGGTAAAAATCCCAGCACTTGCTAAGTGTTTGAGAGACCCGTGTAAAAGGCGCCGCTGTAAGAACGCCTGCAGAGCAACATTGCTCTCATGAAAACTAATGGAAGAGCATAATAAAAATATCGGTAGGGTACCCAGCTCGCAATGATCACTTACACATCCATTTTCTCTGCCTGCTGAGCTATTACATAATCCATGAAAAGCCTCGCATGAAGCATTAATCACAAATTCTATATTAAACGATGTTTGCTACCAGGAAAATGGAAGGTTTCTTGTCGCAGGGGTCATGTGCCTCTTTCTTTTTCAAGAAGACGCCTGTCCAAGCAGCGCAAGAACAGCCATCTTTTTTACTCACTGTAATTACAAAACTGAGTGTTAGCATTATTTAATTTGATTATATATTACACATCAAGGTTCAGACTCGCTAGAACTTTGACTGCAGATTTTATGTTGGCCACATGATTTTTACGCCCCCATTTATACAATTCTGGTTCTACTATTTGTGTGATCTGGGCAGTGCATGTAAGAGGAGATTTAATCTTGCAAGTTCATTGTTTAGGGCTCTGCCTATTTTTCCTGTATTCATAGCATCCAACATAGCCTAACCCTAACCTTCCCCCTTGTTTTATGCCCAAAACCAATCCTAACCCCTTATTTCTACCATACTCCTAATCCTGCCATTTATCTTTCCCTTATTCTATTCTCTACCAATACCCTATTGTTACCTTTCAGCTGAATTTAAAGCAAACCTGAAGAGAAAAGTTAACTGAATAAAACCTTGCAGAGCAATTGTGAGAAGTGTCATAGTGGTTGGTGCGCTAACATCCGGTAATATTGCTGTGCGCAAGTAGTGCAAGGCAATATTATCATTACTACCGCCAGCAGTGTACTGCTCGTTACACAATTAGTACAATGTACATAGGCAATGAGAGCTTTGCTACGGTAACACGCTTTATGCTACTTGCATAACACGCTTTACCGCAGTAGTACACTGCTGGTGGTAGTAACAGTAACATCTATTGCCTGCACACAGCAATATTGCTGGTGGTTAGTGTATCAACCCCAATGATTGTTCCTAATCAGACATTGCCATAGCTACAGCGATACACACTCTATCCCCTTGTGATACTCCACCAGGAACATGATAATTGCAGCTCTGGAATGGGTTGATGGGTTGATGCACACAATTTTCTTCTATACTTTTAGGCCCGGGTCACACAGGCGTTAGGGGGCAGCAGCAGCTGTGGTTTATATAGCTGATGCCAAATGCTTTTCAGCTACCAAGCAGAAAAGCATTTGGAAACCTTTGATGGTGCTTCCCATCACGTTGTTTTTGCGTTTTGACCCCCGCAGGGGGACATGGAATGGCCGAAGGTTGATGCAGGTAGCGTACAGGTTGAGACTGGACGTCAGTATCACCCGCGGACGGGAAACGACGGTACCCTTGTTAGAAACCACCATCTAAATAGAAGCAGAGGTTGATGCCTTTATGTGTTACTTTCCCTTAATCGCTGGAAACAACACATTTACCACCCCAAAGCATCCACTGGAAGCAGACCTAAAGGATACCTGAAGTGGCATGTGACATAATTAGATAAACAAGTTTCTGCAGTTCCAATTCTAGAAGTCTTAAGGTAGCCACACACCATACAATAAAATGATCCATTTCTATGCAATTCAATAAAAACAATCATTTGTTTGAAAAAAACTGATAACATTTCTTGTTTTTTTTACTTGATAAAAGAAGATTGTTGGATTTTCCTGATTAATTTTTATGAAAATTGAACGGTGTAGGGTAGATTGTCAATTACTTGATATACAGACCGAAGCAATTTTTTTCTAAATTTTCAATCACTTTTTCCATAATTGTGGAAAAATTGGACATATGTATGGGGTACATTGTCAGATATTTTAAATGTTACAGTCAGAAGAATTAATTGCAATTCATGAATTGAAAAGATTTAAAAAATTGTATGGCGTGTGGCCACTTTTAGGCTGTGTTTCTTTTTCCTAAGGATCTGTTCACATTTATTTGAATTTGCGTACATCTTACAGGGTTTTTTTTGTTATTTAATTGTATATCAACAGCATTGCATTTTTGTTTGTTTTGCTTTTGTTATTTTTTTGTGCACTTTTTCAGCGGAGTGCAATTTGCATGTTATGTCAGTAAATGAAAACGCAAAACAAATGCATTTGTTATGAGAAAATTTCATCTTATTTGGAAGTCAATTAGATACAGTCTCATGTACATTAACTTTATTGGTACGCATGGAAAAATTGCATACTGAAGAAAAAAAAAAAAAAGCAAAATCAAAGAAAATCAAAGGACAAAACCAAAAACAAACAAACAAAAAAATGCAAAATCAGACATGTAGAAAAATCTTGGTCAGAAATTGCATGTGTGAATGCTGTAGGGGTTAAAGGGACTCAGAGCTGTAAAATGTAAAAAGATTTTATACATACCTGAAGCTTCCTCCAGCTCCATCCGCTCCGATCGCTCCTACGCCGCCGTCCTCTGCTGCCAGCAGCCTCAAGAACCGGGTCCCGTCACTGACGTCAGTTGCGGCCAGCTACGCAGGAGAAGTGCGCTCTTTGCGTATCTCTCCAGCAACTCCAGCAAATGGTACCGTGTATGGGTACTATTAGAAACACTTCTCTGGGGAACAAATATAGATTTAAAAAGTTTAAGATTTGCTGTGTGGGAGCTGAAAAACATTAAAGAAAACTATTATTTATTTATATAGTGTCAATAAAAAAAGGCTTTAGATTTTTCTGGACAATTGATCATTTTAATTGAATTGTCGTAAAATTGGATCATTTTATAGTATGGTGTGTGGCCACCCTAAGGCTTCTAGAATTAGAAGTGCAGACACACACATGCCAATTTAGGTATGCTTTTTGTCTGGTGCAGAGGGATGCTTTGGGGTGGTAAATGTGTTGTTTCCAGCGATTGAGGAAAGTAACACTTAACGGGATCAACCTCTGCTTCCATTAATATGAACAAAAACATAAAATAATGGGTAACTGTAAGGCTGCTTACACACTAAGATGTTACAGGCGCACGCTAGTGCAGCCTGTAACGCTCCCCCAACGCACAGCAATGTAACACAAGTGGGCTGTTCACACTGCCCACGTTGCGTTACATGTAACGCTGCACGTTCTCCCGAATGTGCAGCAAGCTACGGCGTTACAGCGGCTTAAGCCGCGTTAGACTGTTTGCACATGCTCAGTCATGTTGGGGAGGAGCGGAGAGCGGCCAGGCACATGGCTAATTAATATTCACTGCACGTTGTGACGTGCAGTGTTTACTTCCTGGTGCGGCCGCTCTGTGCGGCGATTGGCCGGCGGGACCACGTGATGCCGCATGCGTCCAAGAGTACGCATCACGGACGCCAGGGTGAGCTACACAACGCGGCTCACTCTGACGTCCACATCGAAGAGCACCAGGCCTTGCGTTAGGTGCCTGTTATGCGACCTTAACGTAGCACCTTGGTGTGCAAGTAGCCTAAGGGTTGTATGCAAAATCATGCATTGCACATCCAGCATGAAACACTTTATGAGCAATGCATGAATGCTGCAGCCAAATGAAAGTGTCACTGTTCAGGAAATGGCTGAAATACTGAGACAAGGCGTAAATGAATAATGAGAGTTTATTAACCAAGAACAAAAAGGAATATGACAAGCAATGTACATTAATCTCATGCACAGCAATGACAATAATATGCAATGATAATCTCATGCACAGCAATAGTAATAATATGCAATGATAAGCTCACACAAACACAAGAATAACAGAATAACTCTGCAGGCAATTGTATTGAGACTGACATACCTATGCAATACCTATACAAAATAGACCTCCTTGCATAAGGAGTAATGCAGAGCAACCCAGTGTATGTGTATATATATATATATATATATATATATATATATATATATATATATATATATATATATATATATATATATATATATATATATATATATATATATATATATATATATATATATATATATAAATATATATACAGGGCAGTTTCTAGGCTAAAATGCACCCAGGGCGAGGGTGTTAATTTTGCACCCCCCCCCCCCCCGCGGGGCCAGGTATACATGCCCGCAGTATAGGTTAGCCAGGTCTAGTTACACTCAGTATAGGTAGCCAGCTATAGCTCCCCCCCCAGTATAGGTAGCCAGGCATAGGTGCCCCAGTATAGTTGCCCCAGTATAGGTTAGCCAGGTAGGTGCCTCCAGTGTAGGTAGCCGGTATAGTTGCCCCAGTATAGGTTAGATAGGCAGGTGCCCCCGGTATAGGTTAGATAGGTAGGTGCACCCAGTACAGGATAGCTAGGTGGGTGCCTCTAATATAGGGAGTCAGAATAGTTGCCCCCAGCATAGGTTAGATAGGTAGGTGCCCCCAGTATAGGTTAGTTAGGTAGGTGCCTCCAATATAGGTAGCCAGTATAGTTGCCACCAGTATAGGCTAGGTAGGTAGGTGCCCCCAATACAGGTTAGATAGGTAGGTGCCCCTCAGTATAGGTTAGATTAGGTAGGTGCCCCCCAGTATAGGTTAGATTAGGTAGATGCCCCCCAGTATAGGTTAGATTAGGTAGGTGCAATCCCCCCCACCCAGTGTGGTTAGATTAGGTAGGCGCCCCCCAGTGTGTTTAGATTAGGTAGGTGCCCCCCAGTATAGGTTAGATAGGTAGGTGCAATCCCCATCCCACCCAGTGTGGTTAGATTAGGTAGGCGCCCCCCAGTGTGTTTAGATTAGGTAGGTGCCCCCCAGTATAGGTTAGATAGGTAGCTGCCCCCCAGTATAGGTTATATTAGGTAGGTGCAATCCCCATCCCACCCAGTGTGGTTAGATTAGGTCGGTGCCCCCCAGTGTGGTTAGATTAGGTAGGTGCCCCCCAGTGTGGTTAGATTAGGTAGGTGCCCCCAGTATGGAGGGGGGAGTCAGTCGCGGGGAGGGCAGCCCGACCTCTCCCTCCCTTCCTCTCCGCGGGCCACCCTCCGTGCTCCACCCTCTGAGTGTGACTGCACAGGAAGCGCTGTGTACAGAGCGCAACTCACCTCCCTGGTTCCAATCGCCGCCGGTCTCCTCTTCTGTCTTCTCCTCATAGCCGCTGATACACACGCTGCTTCCGGCTAAACAGGAAAAAGCGTGTGTATCAGCGGCTATGAAGAGAAGAGGAGACTGGCGGCGATTGGAACCAGGGAGGTGAGTTGCGCTAATGCGCTCTGTACACAGTGCTTCCTGTGCAGTCACACTCAGAGGGGGAGCACGGAGGGTGGCCCGCGGAGAGGAAGGGAGGGAGAGGTTGGGCTGCCCTCCCCGCGGCTGACTCCCCCTCCGTTACTGCGCCCACACTCCCTCAGCGCCCAGGGCGCCCGCACGGGCCGCATGGCCCTAGAAACGGGCCTGTATATATATATATATATATATATATATATATATATATATATATATATAGTGCACACAGACCCCAGAACCTGGTTTTTATATACACAGTAGATATATAGATATACAAGACATAATTTGCAGTACATATACAAGAGATAATTCGCAGTACATATACAAGAGATAATTCGCAGTACAGAAGGAGCAAGCTAACGGGCAGTCATACAGGCAAAACATGAACCGGGATATCAAACCAAACCGTGTAATCGCTAGGCAAAGAATTGTCGAGAGCAAGGGGTCATACACAGGTAATCAAGAACACAGGATAACAGGATACAAGATACAAGACCAGAACTCAGACTAGGAGGGCCAGAACACAGATATGATGAGCTAGCACTGGAGTAGTGCTTAGGCTTGGCTTTTATCCTTGTGCAGAGACATCATGTGATCATTCAAATCTCCTCCCAACAACAGTCTGTAGAGGAGAACAAGTTCTGGAAGAGTGAGCCCTCTGCTGGCAGACAGAGAAACAACATGATGCATGATGAGTTCATACTGACATCTGCTGGTGCATGACTCATATTCACAGCGATGTCACCAGCAGATGCAGAGCCTGACAGTAACATAGATACATGAGCAGTTTCATCATAATCAGGGGCGCCGCGAGGCATAAAGCGAACCAAGCGGTCGCTTGGGGCCTCAAGATCTTAGGGGCCTCGGCGGCTCCGTGACGTCGGCGTGATGTCACTTTTTCCCCGCAGCCCCGCGGGGCTGGCAGAGCAGAGCAGGGCTACGGGAAGATGGCCGCCGCCGAAGCCCTGCTCTGGAGACTATGTCTCCAGTACAGGGCTTCGGGTGGCCATCTTCCCGTAGCCCTGCATGAATCAGCGCGGGAGATTGGAGGAGGGAGCCAGGGGGGGAGCTCCGTGGGAACTGCGCGCCTGAGGAGCCGGCCGGGAGAGGAGACGGGGAGAGAAGACTTCTGCCAGTGCCAGCCTGCCAGGTGAGTAAATTCTTTTCTTTTTGCAGCCCTAATTGCGATTGATTTCTGCTGAACTGTGCCCTAATTGCGTTTGATATCTGCTGAAAATGTGGCCCTAATTGCGATTGATTTCTGCTGAACTGTGCCCTAATTGCGTTTGATATCTGCTGAAAATGTGGCCCTAATTGCGATTGATTTCTGCTGAACTGTGCCCTAATTGCGTTTGATATCTGCTGAAAATGTGGCCCTAATTGCGTTTGATTTCTGCTGAACTGTGCCCTAATTGCGTTTGATATCTGCTGAAAATGTGGCCCTAATTGCGTTTGATTTCTGCTGAACTGTGCCCTAATTGCGTTTGATTTCTGCTGAACTGTGCCCTAATTGCGTTTGATTTCTGCTGAAAATGTGGCCCTAATTGCGATTGATTTCTGCTGAACTGTGCCCTAATTGCGATTGATTTCTGCTGAACTGTGCCCTAAATTGCGTTTCATTTCTGCTGAACTGTGCCCTAATTGCGTTTGATATCTGCTGAAAATGTGGCCCTAATTGCGTTTGATTTCTGCTGAACTGTGCCCTAATTGCGTTTGATTTCTGCTGAAAATGTGGCCCTAATTGCGTTTGATTTCTGCTGAACTGTGCCCTAATTGCGATTGATTTCTGCTGAACTGTGCCCTAATTGCGTTTGATTTCTGCTGAAAATGTGCCCTAATTGCGTTTGATTTCGGCTGAAAATGTGCCCTAATTGCGGTTGATTTCTGCTGAAAATGTGCCCTAATTGCGTTTGATTTCTGCTGAAATGTGGCCCAAATTGCGTTTTTATTTTCTGGTGTCTGGGGTAACTGTTGCTGCATTTATTATTTAATGGTCATAGTTGGCTATATTTGCTGTGCTACGGTTAAGCTTCGCCCATACATTGTCATGGCCACGCCCATCTTTCGGCGCGCTACGCACGCCTCAATCACCCCCACATCCATTTTTTCCCCGCAAACAGCCCCGCCCCAATCCGCCCTCCTGCTCCACCCACATGTCATGGCCACGCCCACTTATGTGGGATAACCACACCCATTTTTCGCCTAAGGCCTCTTGCTACAGTCCGCTTGGGGCCACAAAACCCTTAGCTGCACCCCTGATCATAATATACAATCAGGATACAAGTACAGATACATACAATTGATGTGTAGTTTGAAAATCATCACCAAAACTAATTGACGCTGATTTGATAAAATGCACAGAAACAGGAAACACAAGGCCCCCTGCCCTTGTGAGCTTACATACAATCAAAAGGGTAGTGGGATAGACCTGGCGGATGGGGGGGGGGAGAGAACTGTTACTGGAGGAGTGTGGAGGGGGGGGGGAGAGAGCTGTTGCTAGAGGAGTGTGGACTAGTGGAAGGGCAGTGCATACAGTATATTATTAATGAATGATCAGTCTATGGTAAAGATTCCCTGAGGGAAGTGTTGTGTACTTTTTGAAAAATGCATGTATGCCTAGAACCATTGTATTGACTGTATATACACAGCGAATACCCACACAACCATTCATATATTGTATACAGATGAAGTGCACTTTGATATTGTTTAATAAAATATTAGCATAGTAAGCCTGGCATTCTATAAGCTATGCTGGAAACTGAAGGACCATGATGATGGCAGTCTGATGCTGAAGGACTGGGATGCTGGCACTCTCATAGTTACATAGTTACATAGTTATTTTGGTTGAAAAAAGACATACGTCCATCGAGTTCAACCAGTACAAAGTACAACTCCAGCCTGCTCCCTCACATATCCCTGTTGATCCAGAGAAAGGCGAAAAACCCCCCACAAGGCATGGTCCAATTAGCCCCAAAAGGGAAAAATTCCTTCCCGACTCCAGATGGCAATCAGATAAAATCCCTGGATCAACATCATTAGGCATAACCTAGTAATTGTAGCCATGGATGTCTTTTAACGCAAGGAAAGCATCTAAGCCCACTTTAAATGCAGGTATGGAGTTTGCCATAATGACTTCCTGTGGCAATGCATTCCACATCTTAATCACTCTTACTGTAAAGAACCCTTTCCTAAATAAATGGCTAAAACGTTTTTCCTCCATGCGCAGATCATGTCCTCTAGTCCTTTGAGAAGGCCTAGGGACAAAAAGCTCATCCGCCAAGCTACTATATTGCCCTCTGATGTATTTATACATGTTAATTAGATCTCCTCTAAGGCGTCTTTTCTCTAGACTAAATAAACCCAGTTTATCTAACCTTTCTTGGTAAGCGAGACCTTCCATCCTACGTATCAATTTTGTAGCTCGTCTCTGCACCTGCTCTAAAACTGCAATATCTTTTTTGTAATGTGGTGCCCAGAACTGAATTCCATATTCCAGATGTGGCCTTACTAGAGAGTTAAACAGGGGCAATATTATGCTAGCATCTCGAGTTTTTATTTCCCTTTTAATGCATCCCAAAATTTTGTTCGCTTTAGCTGCAGCTGCTTGGCATTGAGTACGATTATTTAACTTGTTGTCGATGAGTACTCCTAAGTCCTTCTCCAAGTTTGATGTCCCCAACTGTATCCCATTTATTTTGTATGGTGCTAGACCATTGGTATGACCAAAATGCATGGTCGTACCAATGCGACCTCATGCTGGAGGACTGGGATGCTGCCACTCTGATACTAGCAGAAAGGAATGGGGTGTTGTAATTTGGAAGCAAATGGATATGGGTGCTGAATTTTGGGAGTAGGAAAATCTCTTAGAGAGTGTTGAGAGTAGGAGTAATATGGAATCTGGTGCTTGGCAGAAGCAGGCTGCCCAGCAGACTGGCTCTTAGCAATGGGAGCCTGGGCAGTTGATATGAGTTCAGCATATGCAGGCTTGGGCAGCAGACGGGCATCCACAAGAGACAGGTTGGGCAATGCACTGGCCAGGGGCGTAACAATAGACCCTGCAAGGAATGCCTCCGCAGGGGGGCCCAGACGCCACAAGGGGCCCATAGGGGGGGGGGGAAGTTTGAGAGACTGACCGCTAAGGGCATGGAGAAAAAAACGTATTTTGCTCTCACAGCATTGTTATATTGACTGCATGTGTCCACCACACAGATAAGGACTCATACACACTTTGGAATTTGTACACTGTCCCTGCTCCCTAGGGTTCGTAAAAAACATCTGTCTCTCACTGCTGCAAAGTTCTAAAGACTTGACAAAGACTTTACAACTTTTTTTCAAAATGTGACCCTTTGTTTGCAGACTTTCCCTTTCAGCAACAGGATTCCTAAATGCTTATCACACAGGCTAATGACTTTATGGCCTCTGAATACTTTAAAGCCTCATCTACACGTGTAGATGAGGCTCTGATGTGTGTTATCAATCGAGCCGCTGATGCGGCTCGATTGATAAGATCCGACAGGTCGGATCTTGCTACCGCCGGTTCCCTGCTCGTTCCCCACAAGGGGACAATGGCAGGGAATCGAGTGGAAGATAAGCGACGTGGAGCGGGGACGAGCGGGTATCGAATCCGGCGCTCGCGCGGGCGAGCGGGGCCGCGGAAGAGGCGATCCGGCGGCTAATCGAGCTGCCGGATCGGAGACTCATCTACGCGTGTAGATGAGGCTTTACAACACAATGGAGTGGAGATTGATGGGGATCAGTGAATAATGGCGCACAGCCCCGATGTATTATAATGGCGCCGCATTGAATTGTGCTGTAAAACGTTATTTACCATTATCACTGTAAAAAAAATGGCGCATGGGCCAATGAAACAGTTGTAAGGTGAAATAATGGCGCCCAACACTGCTACCGCTAAATTATGTTTTAGGAATTTATGGGGAGTTTAGTATCTCTCTTCCCCGTTTCCTTGACGTTATTTATGCCCTGGTCTTCCCTGGTTTCTTGACTTCGGGACAGCAGAGAAGCATATAAAACTGCAGTATATACTTCCCCCTGCAGCGTCCATCCTCTGCCCGACCCTCGCATGTCCAGCTGCCCCTGGCCTGGATTAAAATACTACAAGCAGCTGGTTGACGTATTCGCAACTCTATCTGAGCCCATCCACCAATCAGGCGGGGGGCGCTAGCCCAGATCCGCCAATCACCGCTACTCTCGTCTCTGCTTAGTCTTTTAATTGGGACCCGATGGTCTTGGAGGCGGGAGCATTGGGACCAATTAAAAGACTGAGCAGAGACGAGAGTAGCGGTGATTGGCGGATCTGGGCTAGCGCCCCCCGCCTGATTGGTGGATGGGCTCAGATAGAGTTGCGAATACGTCAACCAGCTGCTTGTAGTATTTTAATCCAGGCCAGGGGCAGCTGGACATGCGAGGGTCGGGCAGAGGATGGACGCTGCAGGGGGAAGTATATACTGCAGTTTTATATGCTTCTGTGCTGTCCCGAAGTCAAGAAACCAGGGAAGACCAGGGCAAAAATAACGTCAAGGAAACGGGGAAGAGAGATACTAAACTCCCCATAAATTCCTAAAACATAATTTATCGTTAAGGGCAAAAGGGAAGAGTAATGCAGACCATGAATTACGGCAAGGTCAGATGCTATAACGCTAAATTACGATAAGCGACAAAAAAACATCGGCATCACTGTGCGCCATTTTTCGCAGGCGCCATTTTTATATGGAAGCGATTGATGTCTGACTGTCACTGCATCATTGAGAGCTTCTTGTCTCATAAGATCCCGTAATAACAGTATCAATCAGTGACATTCTGAATGTTTTGCCAAAGTTACATTGATACTATATCTTATGTTCAGCATGTCATTGTTGTTCCTCCATATAGCATGTGCTCTCATGTAGTAAAATAATAAGGCTGTGTGTGTATGTATGTACTGGGAACAGGGAGGGACTTGTCGGCTGCAAGGGGCTGGAGGAAGCCCTGGGTAAGTAGATCTAGGGATAGCATAGATTGCCTGACGTTTCCTTTAAAGGGGAACTGAAGAGAGAGGTATCTGGAGACTGTCATGTTTATTTCCTTTTAAGCAATACCAGTTGCCTGGCAGCCCTGCTGGTCTATTTATCTGCAGTAGTATCTGAATAACACCAGAAACAAGCATGCAGCTAGTCTTGTCAGATCTGACTTTGAAGTCTGAAACACCTGATCTGCTGCATGCTTGTTCAGGGGCTATGGCTAACAGGGCCGGCGCTACCATAGAGGCAAAGTATGAGAAAGATATTGGTTCGCACCCTTGTGAGAAAAAGTGAGTGTGCTAGGGTCAAAGGATACGATACTATATAAAAAGAACAGAGGCCCTGGAACAAGCACCACTCATAGCTCCATGATGACAATTAACAAATGATCTTTATTACACATGATCAGTCACAAAGGGATTCACCTGACAATAACTCTAAAAACCATGATAAAACATCCCATAAAATCTCCATGCTGAAAAATAATGCTTGCCATATCAGTATATCATTATTATAGAAAAGACAGGACAGCAGTTTCTGAATAGAAGCTGCTGCCTGTAAGAACCCGGGTTCAGTATTGTAGTGTTATACCTTTAAAAATACTTTAGTGCACAACCTCATGAAAAAACTAGCAGTGAAAAATAGCAACAATTAATGTATAACCATGAGACATATATAAATAACCAACGTATATTGAGATGGTCCATTAAGTGGACAAAGTGCTAAATAGTGCAACAGTACCTGAAATGATAAACATTGATGTGTTAATTAAACAATCATGAATCTTTGTGCAAATAGCTCCTAATAAGATTTGACAGTGCAGCAGCCTACAATGTGCATAGATAAATGTGCAATAGGGCAATACTTAGCCAAGTGTAGATAGAGGCAAGCGTGCAGATGGAGAGACGGAGGATCCCCTCGAAGCTACCCCACTAGTTACGCGGGCGCAACCCCGCTTTGTCAAGGAGAGGAGGAACCGTATATGCATGCCGTGATGCGGCGTTTAAATAAGAGTTGGAAGGTGTGCGCGTGGTCCGTGACGTCACCGGAAGCGACGTCACGGACAGGAAGAAGGAAGAACCAGTCTGTTCAGACTGGATACCTCGCTGGAGCGCACGGAAGGTAATCGTATACTGTGCCACCCGGAAGGGAGAGAAAAAGGGAAGAGGAGGATGCAAGCATGACAAATAATAGTGACCTATAGCTATATTAATAAACAATAAATGCATAAATAAGCAGCCCACTATTTGTCCAATGCCGTTACCAGTAGTAATTACATATTTTGAACATATTAAGAAAGGACCTTACAAGAAACACACATATATTTTGCGTAACAGTATCCATTAAAGGGGAACTCCAGCCCGTCATCTACAAAAAGTCCAACATCTTGTATTAGAGCATGTGCAGCAAATCCTGATTGTCCTGCTACAAAGTAGCAACTATATTCCAGGCATGTAGTCCAATAGCGATCCACCTCCACTGTCTGCCCCGAGTGTCCAAAATGTCCCATTTGGAAAGTTCATAGAGTCCAAACCATGGCCAAATAGTCCATCCAAACATAGATTAAGGTCCATAGTCATTCCTTGCAAGGGGCTGAGAGTAGAGGCAGTAGCAATAAATAGGGTCCATCAGGCAAACCGCACATTGCTCCATGTTTTGTCTCTTGATATGCATAAGGCCAAACAAGGCGCTTTTGTCCCCCCACACACAGAATCACCACAATATCCCCATGGGCATGGTCGTTTGTTTCTTGGTGTGAAGAAGTATTGGTCGTTCCGATGATTTCGCTCTTTCATAGGCCTTGGATATGATTTTTCGGGGGTACCCTCTTTCTCGAAACCTTTCTGTCATTGTATGAGCCTGGTATGAGCACTATTATAATGCAATAATGCATTCACAGCTGTATCTTTGCGAAAAAGGTCCGTGCTCAAATGTCCATCCAAGGAAAGTATGATTTTCAGGTCCAAAAAGTCCACATCATGAGTGTATCTGTTGGAACCGTCAGACCATCCAATACTTTCAATAAGTCGGTACTGTCCCTCAAATAGAAATCCAAACTAGCGCCTTGTTTGGCCTTATGCATATCAAGAGACAAAACATGGAGCAATGTGCGGTTTGCCTGATGGACCCTATTTATTGCTACTGCCTCTACTCTCAGCCCCTTGCAAGGAATGACTATCTATGTCTTAATCTATGTTTGGATGGACTATTTGGCCATGGTTTGGACTCTATGAACTTTCCAAATGGGACATTTTGGACACTCGGGGCAGACAGTGGGGGTGGATCGCTATTGGACTACATGCCTGGAATATAGTTGCTACTTTGTAGCAGGACAATCAGGATTTGCTGCACATGCTCTAATACAAGATGTTGGACTTTTTGTAGATGACGGGCTGGAGTTCCCCTTTAATGGATACTGTTACGCAAAATATATGTGTGTTTCTTGTAAGGTCCTTTCTTAATATGTTCAAAATATGTAATTACTACTGGTAACGGCATTGGACAAATAGTGGGCTGCTTATTTATGCATTTATTGTTTATTAATATAGCTATAGGTCACTATTATTTGTCATGCTTGCATCCTCCTCTTCCCTTTTTCTCTCCCTTCCGGGTGGCACAGTATACGATTACCTTCCGTGCGCTCCAGCGAGGTATCCAGTCTGAACAGACTGGTTCTTCCTTCTTCCTGTCCGTGACGTCGCTTCCGGTGACGTCACGGACCACGCGCACACCTTCCAACTCTTATTTAAACGCCGCATCACGGCATGCATATACGGTTCCTCCTCTCCTTGACAAAGCGGGGTTGCGCCCGCGTAACTAGTGGGGTAGCTTTGAGGGGATCCTCCGTCTCTCCATCTGCACGCTTGCCTCTATCTACACTTGGCTAAGTATTGCCCTATTGCACATTTATCTATGCACATTGTAGGCTGCTGCACTGTCAAATCTTATTAGGAGCTATTTGCACAAAGATTCATGATTGTTTAATTAACACATCAATGTTTATCATTTCAGGTACTGTTGCACTATTTAGCACTTTGTCCACTTAATGGACCATCTCAATATACGTTGGTTATTTATATATGTCTCATGGTTATACATTAATTGTTGCTATTTTTCACTGCTAGTTTTTTCATGAGGTTGTGCACTAAAGTATTTTTAAAGGTATAACACTACAATACTGAACCCGGGTTCTTACAGGCAGCAGCTTCTATTCAGAAACTGCTGTCCTGTCTTTTCTATAATAATGATATACTGATATGGCAAGCATTATTTTTCAGCATGGAGATTTTATGGGATGTTTTATCATGGTTTTTAGAGTTATTGTCAGGTGAATCCCTTTGTGACTGATCATGTGTAATAAAGATCATTTGTTAATTGTCATCATGGAGCTATGAGTGGTGCTTGTTCCAGGGCCTCTGTTCTTTTTATATAGTACCATAGAGGCAAAGGGGGCAATTGCCCCAGGGCCCCAGAGCCTGTAGGGGCCCCCAAAGTGTCAACCCCATCTTAACTGTTGCTCCCCGGGGGCCTCTGCAGAGTTTTTGGCAGAGTAGCGTATCACTTGTGCTTGCGGGCAGGTGAGACACTATTCTGCCAAAGACTCTGCAGGGACCCCAGGAAACACAGTTAAGCTGGGAGGATATTGGGAGGGAGCGTCAAGAGCCGTCTCAGGGACCAAGGAGGGAATTTTGGCTGCAACAAAGGGCCGCTAATTCCGCTTTTTGTTCGAGTAGTGTTTTTTGGGGACCCCCAGACTAATTGTGCCCTGGCGCCCCATTGTCACTAGAACCGGCCCTGATGGCTAATAGTATTAGAGGCAGAGGATCAGCAGGGCTGCCAGGCAACTGGTATTGCTTAAAAGGAAATAAACATGGCAGCCTCCATATACCTCTCTCTTCAGTTATAAGTTTTTTTTATCTGCATGGGGAAAACACATTGGTCCTCAGTTTTCCTGTGCAGAAAGCGAGGGGGTGGGGGGGGGCCCATCCAAAGTTTTGCGGGGGGGGGCCCATCCAAAGTTTCGCAGGGGGACCCAGTGATGTCTAGTTACGTCTCCTCGAGGATTATATGAATCTGTCAGCAAATTTTATTATGGTTTATATTATGGACCAATAGGAAGCCATAGCAGCAAAATGGAATACCCACTGATGGACGGTAGTGACGGGGAGAGACAGCACTTGGCAGCTACAATCAAGCTAGACTGGGAGAAAAAAGAACAGAACAAGAAAGACACATATACAAGGGAAGAGCTTTGAAAGAAAGGGAAAGATTTCTAACCATTTCAAGCAGAAACCCCCCCATGCCCTAAATCACATGGGCTGGTGTTATTCAGAAGGTGAGACCCCATGCTGGCTTCTCAGCAACTCTGGAAATACCACCTGCATGGGCCTTTTTAATAAATAAAAATGTAAAAAAAATGCCTTAAAGTACACCTGAACTAAAAACAAACCAAAAGAAAAAACCCCACAGGATTTGAATGAATTTTAACTGCACATGCAGCATGCTCCCGACTATGGCTGCCATGCACAGCCTCTTGGAGGCATAATCAAGGTAGCACACAGACTGGATAGGGCATGCACCATAGCTGTGACTGAGCCCAATCACAGGCCAATGGAACTAAGGAGCCAGGAACAAAATAGTGGGTCTCGAAAAAGCACCCATTATTACTAAATCCTGTCGTTTTTTTGTGTGTTTTTCTTTTTAGTTTAGGTGTCCTTTACACAGACATAAAATGATGCTCCTTCTGCTTACCTAGACTTTTATCATGTCCATTATTGTGTATTTCTTATCTACTGTCTGAAAAAGATCTTACCTGTCTCAGGTTTGTGTGCTTTAGGTATGGAAAGGACAAAATTAACACATGAAAACTGTATAGTTGTGGATAGTCCCATAGAAAATCAATGCAGGCTTCATCTAAGCAGTTTTTGTCTCCTACCTGTTCTGTCAAAAAATACAGGGCAGTGGACCTAGTGTGAACCAAACCTAAGTGCTTTCTATTCAATCAAAGGAAAATTGAAAAAAGCTTTTCTCAAAATACCACCCAATTTGCACCATAAATAGAAAACAGGGATGGGAGACATGGAGAGCAATTAGCAGCCTCTGAAGCAAAATGTATGGGGTAATTATGAATATTGAAAAGATGATTCAATTTACTGATTAACAGGGCTGGCGGTTAAGTAAAGGTGGGGATGTCTAATTATGACTTAGGTGTATTTATTGTAATACATTAAATAGACAATTGTTTCCAATTTACATGTGATGGATATGTAAAGTGTGTGCAAATTATGTAAGTGGGAATACAGTAAGAGGGGAAAAGAGGAGAGGATTGTTAACCCTTCTTAGTAAGCATGAACTGTTTATAGTTTATACGCATGGCTTGCTCCTAAGATAAGCTTGGTTTACTTATTGCCTTCCTCCCTGAAAGAGTTAAAATCCTATTTTTTTCCCCCACATTCAAACATGCACATAAAGAGGAATCTGCAAAAAAATGGAGGAATTTTTAAACCCAAAGAACTTTCTTCTGCACCTTTTCAGAAATCATGTGTATTCAAATAGAACACTTTTACACATCTCCATATTACTAACTCTTTTCAAGTCACATCACACATTAATGGGTCTCTCTCTCTATCCTACTGGTGTCCCAACTTGCAGTGCAAGTTTTTTATTAATGATTTTCTCCTTTACATTGGTGGTACATGGTGACAATGTTAATTTATTGTGTTTACCGTAATTTGATAACCATTGTTGCAGATGTCTTAATTGGTTTTACTTTGCTTCTTTCTCTGTCTTATAAGATCCATGGGATCTCTCAGTCAGGTGGCTGCCTTGCTTGGAAGCACCCTACCTTCCCTTGCTTTTTCTGATGTTACTACACTTGTGCTGCTATGTTTGGCTGTTATTTTTGTTGTGGTGGTTGTAATGGTAGCCATACATCTAGCGATGATGGGCAGATGATGTCATATAAGCACCCACGTTACTCCGGAAACCACGTGGGGCTCATTTATGGACAAAGAACAGTGCCCGGAGGCAGCGGAGGACAAGTGGCGGCCACAGACATGTGATATATAGTGCACTGGGCACCTGAGGGGTACATTACACATTAGGGGAGGCAGCATATGGGATTTTGTCGCAATCGGTGCAAAATATTAATAATAATAATTACTGCCGCACAATTGATCAAACAAGTCGACCCTACATTTTGCACCATGTCCCGCTGATTAATGCAATCAATTTTGGCCCAAAATTGGTCACGTTGTCGATCAGCCATGCACTTGGTGTCACCGATTTTCAATTTTTAATCTTTGAATTGGATAGTCGGTTGGCCACAAAGTCGTTTGGTGTATGGCCATCCTAAAGGACAACCGAGGTGACGTGTGACATGATGAGATGGACATGTCAATGTACAGTGCCAAGCACACACATTACTATGCTCTGCTCCTTTTTTTTTCTTTCTATGCCTGAAAAAAAGTTAAAAATCAGGTATGGGAATAACAGTCTCTGTCTAAGTCGGGACTGGGTCGGACTATAGCATAACCCTCACTGATAAGGAATTACAGACATAAAACACTTTCCTATCAGTAAATGGCTTCTGAGAGCAGGGAAAAGATAAAAAGGTTCTGTAATTCATAGAGTTGAGTTCTGGCATACTTCAATGCATGTGTCATTGAGCAGAGACAATAAAACATTAAACGCTTAAAAATAGATTTAATTATAAAAGAAAACTGTGGGATATCTAAAAAACGTCATCTTTACGAGAAGGAGGATAGATACAATTGTTTGTCTGATCAGTTTATTTTCACCTCGGATATCGTTTAAGTCCATTTCTTTTTCTCCAGTTTATTTATGCTTTTGTTTTATCTTTGCACTAGTGTGACAATTTGATCTAACAGAACAAACAACTTCTGGGTAAGGATGTATTGGGATTTGAGATTGTTTTGAGAACGTTAAGATGAGAAGAAGATAAATTATTAGGAGTGAAAAATGTATCTTCTCTTCAGCTCTCCAAGACAAGAAGACTGACATAGAGGTCCCAGCCATCAACATTCTAATAGAAGTTATTCAACTAGAAGAAGCAAGTCTATGCCATTCTAGCAAAAGTCACTCAGGGTTAAGTAATTCTCCATCCTGTAGAATGATTTGAGAATGTTCTATGTTGCTGTCACAAATCCTGGAAGCAGGCAATTTGATAAACAACAGAGAGATAAATGTTGGGCCTGCACTTATCTGACTCTACCAGACAAGTCCCTATGTAACCTATGATGCAAAGCATTGGCAAAAGATGTGAACCCTTCTAGACAAACCAAGAAGTTTTGAATCAGGATAATACCATTTATTTGCTAACTTAAAAATATAAGAGTAAGCTTTAGGTTATTGTGTTTTCATCAGATTTGAATCCTGTATGTTGACATGTTGTTAAAGCACACAGCTATATACATGCAAAATCAAAAGGGGGTAAACGGATTTTTTGGGGAAACATAAATAAATGCCACTACAAAGGCATTAATTACGGTGACCAGACGTCCTGCTTTAGTCGGGACGCGTCCCGGGTTTGGGGTCTCATGTCCCAGGCTGCACTGCGTCCCAGGAAACGTCCCCCTTTCACCTGCGGGACGTCCTGGCTGCAGGACTCTGGCCACCGTCAATGGTAGGCGAGGCCAGTCGGCCGCATCAGCCTTTCCCCCAGCCCTGCCCACCCTCCAATCATGTGGCCCCTTGGCCGCATCAGCTCCGATCCCAGCTTGCTGCCCCACCTCCCCTGCCCACCCTCCAATCGCGCGACCGCCTGGCCATGTCAGTTCCGCCCCCAGTGTTCTGCCCTGCCCACCCTCCTATTGCGTGGCTGCCTGGCCGTATCAGGCCAGCCTCTAGGATGTAATCCACCCTCCAAGACACAGCTGCCACAAGGGAGAAGGGTGAGAGTGTCCTGTCAGTGTCTCCTCCCCACCTGTCTGTCACCCTCCCCCCACCCAGTCACAGTCACCCTCTGGCTCCTTCCCACCTAGTGTCTGTCACCCACCCAGTCAGTGTCACCCTCTGGCTCCTACCCACCTAGTGTCTGTCACAATCCCCCACCCAGTCAGTGTCACCCTCCAACTCCTACCCAACTAGTGTCTGCCACCCCCCCACCCAGTCAGTGTCACCCTCCGGCTCCTACCCACCTAGTGTCTGTCACCCTCCCCCACTCAGTCACTGTCACCCTCAGGCTCCTACCCACCTAGTGTCTGTCACCCTCCCCCCACCAAGTCACTGTCACCCTCCGGCTCCTACCCACCTAGTGTCTGTCACCCTCCCCCACCCACCCAGTCAGTGTCACCCTCCGGCTCCTACCCACCTAGTGTCTGTCACCCTCCCCTACCCAGTCACTGTCACCCTCAGGCTCCTACCCACCTAGTGTCTGTCACCCTCCCCCCACCCAGTCACTGTCACCCTCCGGCTCCTACGCACCTAGTGTCTGTCACGCTCCCCACCACCCAGTGAGAGTCACCCTCCGGCTCCTACCCACCTAGTGTCTGTTACCCTCCCTCCATTCCATCACTGTCACTCTGGCTGCTACCCCCCCTAGTGTCTGTCACCCTCCCCCACCCAGTCAGTGTCACCCTCCTCACCTTTTGTCACCCTCCTCACCTATTGTTACCCTCCCCACCCAATCAGTGTCACCCTCCCCTACCCAGTCAGTGTTACCCTCCTCCTCATCCAGTGTCACCCTCCTCCCCACCCAATGTTACCTTCCTTCCATCCAGTGTCTCCCTCTCAGCAGGCGGGAACATTTAATGCATTAATGTCTGAGGTAACATTTGCTGCACTTCCTATATGTGGGGTACTGTATGTGCATTTCACATGTACTGCATTTTACGCGTGTGTGCTTGGGGGGGGGGGCAACATTTACTGAATTTGAACATGTGGGAGATAATGTTTGCCTCATTTCCCCATTTGCTGCATTTCATTTGTCGGAGGTAATGGTTGTGGCGTATCATGTGTCGGAGGTAATGGTTCTTGTAGTTCATGTGTCGGAGGTAATGGTTGTTGCATGTCATGTGTCGGAGGTAATGGTTGTTGCATTTTATGTGTCGGAGGTAATGGTTTTTCATTTCATGTGTCGGAGGTAACGGTTTCTACACCTATTACTTGATGGTCATAGTTAGCTGCATTTGGGGTTATTGCTGCAGCATTTGGCATTTTGGGGGCTCATGATACTAAATGGTATGCTAATGAAGAGCATCAAAAAGTTTCTGCAGATTTATCATCTGCACATCCATGATGCAAATCTCCTGTTTCACATCATATCATGGTGGACACTCTCCTTCCTTATGTGTTTTTGGAAACGATGACTAATTACCCTTAGGGTCACTTTGCCTAACTGTTTTGGGAAGAAATTCTTGCCCGCTGCCTTACTGTTACACCGTTACATTAAGTTAGCTCCACCCATGTGATGTCATGACCACGCCAATTTTTTTACTGCCATAACCTTGCATATTCACCCCCCCTCCATCCCAGGTTGGGTCCGTAAAAATCTGGTCTGTACATTAATTAAACCAAGACATCCAAATCCTTGAGAGGATGCTGATTTGTGACGGACACCCTTTGTTTACTCAATCCTCTTATAACTGAGACACTGCCTGGCACAGAGGGATCATACATTCTGAGTTCAAGAGTTAACTAAAAGCAGCATGGATGTAATTTGTCTAGGCTGAAAAATAAATAAAGGGAACGTAAACTGAGAAGGATTTGGATTTTTCCTTTTAAAATAATACCAGTTGCCTGAATAGCCTGCTGATCCTGTGTCTCTAATACTTTTAACCCCAGCCCCTCAACAAGCATGCAGATCAGGGGCTCTGACTGAGGTCAGACTGGATTAGCTGCATGCTTGTTTCAGGTGTGTGATTCAGCCACTACTGCAGCTAAATAGATCAGCAGGACTGCCAAGCAACTGGTATTGTTTAAAAGGAAACATCCATATCCCTCTCAGTTAAGGTTCCCTTTAAAACATTAAATATTATAATCAATCTCATACCAATTTAAGAAATTGGTATCCTTGTTCAAAATTGTATCTACAGATTCGAAGCAATGTATACATTTTCATATCGCTAATTAAGCAAGCCATTGAATAAGACATGCAGGTGCATGCTTCGTTTCCAGTGTCAAAGCATTCTCCTCAATGTACATATGCTGAATATATTCAGCCTCATGGAAAGCAGTACAAATAATTTTGCCCCTCTCCCTAAAAGAGACCAATGCCCATCAGCAGAGGGGCTGGCTCCAAAACGGAGAGTGACATGAATTTCTTCTCCATTTCCAGAGCGCTATCCCTATTTGTTGCCATTTTGATTTAAGAGATAGGATAGCTGACCTGATGCTTTCTAATCTTGTGAGTTACAGCAGATCTCTGATGGAGGAAAAAAACTGCACACAGACACTGTGCTTTGGTTTTTCTCAGGAACACACACACAACTCTTTTTTCCTTTTTTTTCTTTCTTTTTCTTTTCTTCTCTGCTCTCTGAGTAAGCTTTATTTATCACTTCCTGTTTAACAAACAGACAAATTATAGCTGAATTATCACAAATACCTTCTGTATTAAGAAGGCAAACTACACTGAGAATGGGAGCAGTGAAAAATGGCGCCAGGCGGGGGCACTATAGAAATGGCGTCTCATTGAAAATCATTATTAAACTATATTTATCATTTTATAAAGTTAAAAAATGGCGCAGACCGTCAAAACGTTATTTATCATTTTCAAATCCTGCTTTTTTTGTCCTGCCTGAACGATATTTATCGTTTTAAGCCCTGCTTTGCTGCCGTTTGGAAAATGTCTGGCTGCCGACTTTAACATTTAATAGCACAGCCCCCTTAAAAGATAGAAACACCAAATTTGGCGGTTATGTTAAGAAGAAAATTGGGAATAAGAGGAAAAAACATTTTTCAAAAAGACCTTATAGTTTTTGAGAAAATCGATTTTAAAATTCTCCTTCTGACCGTGGGAAAATTAAACACCCACCGACTTTAGAGGTTAATAGCAAAGCCCCCTTAAATGCCAGAAACACCAAATGTGTAGGGAATGTTAAGAAGAACAGTGGGAACAAGAGGAAAAAAAACATTTTTCAAAAAGACATTATACTTTTTGAGAAAATTTATTTTAAAAGTTTAAAGGAAAAAACGATATATTTAAATGCCGCTGGTCAAAGAGTGTGGGAAATATTTCCCAGCAGTTAATAGCAAAGGCCCCTTACATCCTAGCAACACCAAATTTGCAGGATATGTTAAAAAGATAGTGGGAAACAATATTAAAGAAATTAAACATTTTTAATTTTGGGGAATGTTCTTTCTGAGTGTGGGAAATCTGAAAAAAAAATGACGTGGGGTCCCCCCTCCCGAGCCTCTCTAACCCCTTGTCCCCCATGCAGGCTGGGATAGCCAGAATGCGGAGCCCCGGCCGACTGGGGCTTCGCACCCTGAGCTATACCAGCCCGCATGATCCATGGTATGGGGGGGCTCCGGGGAGAGAGGCGGCCAAGCCTTCCCCTCTCCCCCCGAGCCCTTGTCCAATCCATGGACGAGGGGCTCTTCCCCACCTCCAGTGCCCCAGGAGGAGGTGTGGGCTACGACTCCCTGGGTGGGGTTCATGGTGGCATCTGGGAGTCCCCTTTAAGAAGGGCAACCCAGATGCCTGCCCCCCTCCCAGGAGAAATGAGTATAGGGGTATGAATTACCCCTTACCCATTTCCATAAAGGGTTAAATTAATCTTTTTTCTATTTTTTAAGGGGGCTGTGCTATTAAATGTTAAAGTCGGTGGCCAGACATTTTCCAAACGGCAGCAAAGCAGGGCTTAAAACGATAAATATCTTTCAGGCAGGACAAAAAAAGCATGTTTTAAAACAATAAATTACGTTCACAAGGTCTGCGCCATTAAAAGATAAATATCGTTTTAAACAAATATCGGGCAGAAGGGGGAGCCATTATTTAACCGGCGCCATTTTTCACTGGACGCCTGAAAATTGCTTTTTAGTAGTTGGAGGCCTTTTCAGTCTCTTTTTGTCCCCTATACTTTCCCTGCAGTTTTGGGTCACCCAGAGCTGCTTGGGTATTCTGCTGTATAAAATTGTCATATGACTCTAGATCAGTAGATTGGCTGTATAAGGGCATATAAATTATCACATATCTTAAAGGACCACTATGGCAAAAATTGTAAAATTTAAAATACATGTAAACACAAACAAATAAGAAGTACATGTCTTCCAGAGTAAAATGAGCCATAAATGACTTCTCCTGTGTTGCTGTCACTTTCAGTAGGTAGTAGAAATCTGACAGAACAGACAGGTTTTGGACGTGCCCATGTCATCATGGGTGATTCTCAGGGTTTTCTTTATTTCTAAAAGCACTTACTGAATGGCAGTTGCTCTATCCAACTGCTAAAAAAGTGTGCAGCAAGCAGGGAGGCTGGCCAGCATCTTTATATAAATCCTTTTCAAGGGGTGTGTTTATAAAAAATAAAGGTCATGCTCAGAATCCCCCGTGAAGAGATTTGACTACACCAAAACCTTCCAGTTCTGTCAGATTTCTACTACCTACTGTAAGTGACAGCAAGATGAAAGAAAAGTAATTTAGGGCTTATTTTAATGTGGAAGAAACATACTTCCTATTTGCTTGTATTTAAAATGTTACACTTGTTTGTGATAGTGGTCCTTTAACTTGCTCTTATACTGCTAAACAGGAATAATTTGGTACAGTTGCATCATAAACAGCTTACACTTGAAAAATGTAATTTACAAATCTATCTAGCTTCAACTTTGCTATTGGTTTAGTCATAATATCAGCTACCATTTTGTTCTTAAGAAAACACTTAACATTTATCTTAGAACAGATCTAAGGAAATGGAATTTATGTCAATATGTTTGCACCTCTGATGGCAAACTGGGTTCTCTGTGAGGGCTATCACAGTCTGATTGTCTTCAAAAATCTTTACTTGCTCATGTTGACATTGACTGTCCAATTATTTAAAGGACTTCCGAGGCAAAGTTAAAAATCTATTTTTTACTCACCTGGGGCTTCGTCCATCCCCTTGCAGCTGTCTCAGCCCTGTGCCGCAGCTCTGGTGGTCCTTGGTGTCCCCACTGGCCACCCACAATGATGGCTACCCGCCGGTGGGGTCGGCTCTTCTCGTACCGCATGACCACCTCATCTGGTGCAGTTACTTACCACAGCAGACCTGGACAGGCACAGAAGAGCCAACCCCACCGGAAGGTTGCCATCATGTCGGACGGCCAGCGGTGACACTGAGGACCACCGGAGCTTCGGCGAGTGACTGAGACGGCTGGGAAGGGCTGGAAGAAGCCCCAGGTGAGTAATTGTGTAAGGTAAAGACTCTCCTGTGTGGTAGCAGCTAACGCTATATATTCAGCATCACAGGAAGGTAGTGCAATCGTTGGTTGTTTCTGTTGATGACTTCCAAGAAATCAGGGGGCCATTTTCAGTCAGGCTGAAACAGTATCCTGTTGTACTTTTCCTGTCATTCTGGTCTGAAGCCCAACTGGCATCATGAGCTCTGTAACAGTAGTCTATATCCATCAGTACTTGATCATCACGATTGGATTTGAGTATATAGTCAATCAATCAAATATTGAGGAGTCTTTCTATTTCTTGTGGGGTATCTTGAACCATGGTCATTATTTTGTCCTCTGTAATCCTGGCTAGAGAATCTGGGGTCTCTTTTTTTCTTTGGACTCCTATATGGGAAAAACACACATTTCTCTGTAAACATCATTGTCACTGTTCAACGGATCAGTCTGAGCTTTTTTTTGATCACACCCTTTTCAACAAACTTTACTAGCTCATGCTTGAAGACTTTGCCTGTGTCTGAGTAATACACCAGATTTGAGGGACTATTTCTGTCATATCCTACAAAAATTCCCTTTTTGCACTTTAAATACAGCTTTTTCCTACCATGCTTGTATGCAATACATTCCGATCATAAAATGTTCATTTTCAAAAGTTGGGCTTCTTCCCTTTCAGTATGTTGTATGGCGTTTGCCTCAAAGGACTGTTAACCTTCTTGCCGGTTATCCCGAGCTCAGCTCAGGGTAACCTGCGCAGAAGGATTTCTCCGGCCCCGCTGGGCCGATTTTCACAATTCTTTTTTACTGCACGCAGCTAGCACTTTGCTAGCTGCAAGCATATCCCAATCGCCGCCGATTCGCCGCTACCCGCCGCGCCGCCCCCCCCCCACCTCCAGACCCCTTGCGCAGCCTGGCCAAGCACTGCCAGGCAGCGCTTAGGGGTGGATCAGGATTCCCTCTAACGTCATCCCGCCCCGTCGCATTGGCGACAGGGGAAGCCCTGCAGGAAATCCCGTTCTGAACGGGATTTCCTGCTTGCAAAGATCGCCGGCAGCGATCGAACTAGGCAGGGGGATGCCGCTTGTCATGGGGGTATCAGCTACTGATTGGGATAAAGTTAAATTCTTGGTTGGAGTTTCTCTATAAAGAGAAACTCCAACCTAGTATTTAACTTTATCCCAATCAGTAGCTGATACCCCCTTTTACATGAGAAATATAATGCTTTTCACAAACAGACCATCAGGGGGCGCTGTATGACGGATTTTGTGCTGAAACCCCTCCCACAAGAAGCCCTGGGACCGCTGTATTTTTGCCAGTTTGTTACAATGTAACAAGGTTCACAGACAGGAAATAGCTGTTTACAGCTCTCTCTAACAGCCAAAACAGCTAGGAGCAGCTACATAACCTGCCCACAGTAAAAATGTCACCATGTAATAAATGTCAGAATGTAAATCGGGGAGAGGAAAGATTTTACAATGAGCAAACACTGACTAAATCATTTATACATAATTATGGTAAAAAAGGAAGCACTTTTTTTTACTACATTATTTTCACTGGAGTTCCTCTTTAACAGATAATATGTTTCTTAATATATAATGTATGCTTGCATGAGCTCACTGGCTCTAGCCTGCTGATCTTCTGACCTCTAACTGCTAAACAGCAACCAGCACAACTTTCATCTTCGTGTTTACTATTTACCTGCATCAGTGTTTTCCTTCAGCTAACATGCCTGAAGAAGGGGACTAGTTCCCAGAAAGCTTGCATAATTGAACTTTATCAGTTATCCATTAAAAGGTATTACTTTTATAAAACTTTGTTTTACTTTTTGGTACTTACGTATTATCCCGTCTACCAGAACGGTTCGTCAGTTAAACAGGCTGGAAAAGTGTGCACTGTGTTTCTTGAGCAGCTGTTTCACCACAGATCAGCTGCTCCGTTCTGCACCTACCTATACCTGGCTGGTGTGGGCATCTTGTATGAGGATGCTTTAGGCAGCAGGATGATACAGGCTTACGCCCATGCTCCGCCTCTGCATCACCATACATCCGGGGCACTGCACACACCTGCCCCCTGGCATTAGCAAGCACTCACCCATCTCCCACCACCACGTATTTGATTACCTGCATGGCACAGACGAGACATCGCCGGGCTGCACGGGACAATGGCCCGAACCAGCAGCCAGTGAGCCGAAACCTGCCGAAGAGACAAGAGCTGACAGCCTTACAATAACACTTTTCCTTGAACTTTTAAAATATATTTTATCAAAAACTATAAGGTCTTTTTACTATTGGCCATAACTGGCCAATTGGAACTGTTCCATTTCTGCAAGCTCTTCCCTAACATCTACGCTTGAGCCTCATGTGCATGCGCTTCAGACTCAGATATATTTGCAGCCTTTCTTAAAGTGAATCAGAGTATCCCTTTAGTTTATATTTGTCGACCAAACTGAACTTTTAAAGATCTGGTAAAAAAAAAAAAAAGAAAAAGGCTTTTGCTAGCAACGTAGGATAATTTTTCAGTTTTCTTTCCACACACAAAATCTTATTCAGCGCATAGAAATAACCAATAACAAGGGAGAAATTGACACACAAGTGATTTAAACACGTTGCATCTCATGCCAGACACACAGAGATTAGACTACACTAAACGTTTTAATAAGATTCTTCAGTACTTTTGGCAAAGAAAAGGCTGATTTCCGACTCAATAGCATCTGCCTGTCTTGTCCTGCAACTGCTTATATCCATTTACTGCTCCTCTTCAGAATGATTCCCATCCAAACACAGCAGATGCTGCAGCTTAAACCATCTGGAATAGATTCCCCCCCCCACCCCCCTCGAAAGTTGTATGATAATCTGCCATTTCAATTCATAATGACCAGTTAAAGGTTTGCTCCATTTAAAGCAGATTTTTCTGCGTTTGAGGCATTTAAAGGGATACTGTAGGGGGGTCGGGGGAAAATGAGCTGAACTTACCCGGGGCTTCTAATGGTCCCCCGCAGACATCCTATGCCCGCGCAGCCGCTCACCGATGCTCCGGCCCCGCCTCTGGTTCACTTCTGGAATTTCTGACTTTAAAGTCTGAAAACCACTGCGCCTGCGTTGCCGTGTCCTCGATCCCGCTGTTGTCATCAAGAGCGCACAGCGCAGGCCCAGTATGGCCTGTGTCTGCGCAGTACACTCCTGGTGACATCAGCGGGAGCGAGGACACGGCAACGCAGGCGCAGTGGTTTTCTGACTTTAAAGTCAGAAATTCCAGAAGTGAACCGGAGGCGGGGCTGGACCATTGGGGAGTGGCTGCGCCAACACAGGATGTCTGCGGGGGACCATTAGAAGCCCCTGGTAAGTTCAGCTCATTTTCCCCCGACACCCCTACAGTATCCCTTTAAGTGAACTTGCATCTAAATCCTGTGGAGTAGAGCAAACCTGTAGAAATATACAAAAAAAATAATTTAAGGGATCCAATAGCCATTCTTACTGTTTGTTGAGGAAGTCAAATGTTAAGCGCTTTGAGTCCTATGGAAGAAAAGCGCTAAATACATTTTATTGTTGTTGTTAAATGCAAGAAACAAGCTTTCTATGCTGATGTATACCAGTCAGCAGTGGCGTACCTACAGACCTCTGAATTCCGTTGCAGAATTCGGACCTGGGCCTCCCCTCTTGCTCCAGTTGTGCATTGCCAGGCCCAATAAATGTATAGTGTAATGCTTTGCCCTGGTGCCATTGGGACTTGAAATGGAGAAGGGATAGTAAGTAACTACTAGGACATTTACAGGCACGGTTACCACTATCACAGGCCCAACCCCACTGAAAACCCCCTTGTATTAGGTAGCCAGAGGTATTCCCTTATATTAGGTAGCCAGAGGTACCCCCTATTGTTAGGTAGCTAAAGATGTTCCTACAGTACAGGTAGCCAGAGGTTTCCCCTTAATATAGATAGTCAGAGGTAGCCTGACAGTATAGGTAGCCAGAGGTTTCTCTTTAGTATAGGTAGCCAAAGGTAGCCCCTCAGTATAGGTAGCCAGAGGACCCAACCCTCCACCCCCCCAGTATAGGTATCAAGAGCTTTCCTCACAGTATAGGTAGCCAGATGCCCCCCAAGTATAGGTAGCCAGAAGTGGCCCATCTCAGTATAGTTAGTTTGATGTGCCCCCAGCATTATGCCCCCCCCCCCCCCATATAGGTAGCCAGAAGTGCACCTAATATTAGGTAGCTACCTCTGTATAGGTAGCCGATGTGTCCACCCCTCCTCCTGTAAAGGTCATCAGATGTGCCCCAAGTTCAACAGGATCACTCACCACCAGCTGTATCCTGTTTATAACATTGCCTATTTAAAGAGGAACTGTCGTGAAAATCTTAAAATGTAAGATACATACAAATAAGAAGTACATTACTTCCAGTGTAAAATGAGCCATACATTACTTTTCTCCTATGTTGCTGTCACTTACAGTAGGTAGTAAAAATCTGACATTACCGACAGGTTTGGGGTTAGTCCATATCTTCATGGGGGATTCTCAGTATGGCCTTTATTCTTTATAAAGACATTGCCTGAAAAAGATTTATACAATGATACTGGCCAGCCTCCCTGCTTACCATGTACTTCTTTGGCAGTTGAGCAACTGAGCAACTGCCATTCACTTAGTGCTTTTAAAAATAAAGAAAACCCTGAGAACCCCCATGAGAAGATGGGCTAGTCCAAAATCTGTCGGTAATGTCAGATTTCTACTACTTACTGTAAGTGACAGCAACATAGGAGACAAGTAATTTATGGCTTATTTACTCTGGAAGAAACATACTTATTTGTATATGTTTACATGTATTTTAAATTTTAAGATTTTCACGACATAGGTCCTTTAAGGACTGCACTTTCCTCCTTCCAGTTGCCAGAATATCACAGTAACTCTATGGTGTTCAGCGGCGTAGAAATGGGAATAGCAGCCATAGCGTTGCTATGGGGCCCTGCGGCAGCCCTACTTCACAGGGGGCCCGCAGCTGCCTGAGAGGACTTTTTATTTATTTATTTATTTTTTTTGTATCATTATACTGCCGGCGCCGGCCCGGGCCCCCCCCCCCCCCTCCCTTACCCTCACCCTCACCCTTAATTCGGCGGGCCCCCCTCCTTTTATGAGCGGCAGGAGGTGCGGCATATTCAGCAGGCTCCGGCGGTGTAATGAGAAGCTAGAGGTTCAGCTGCCCCTGGGCTACGCTGTCTCCTCTGTATGCCGCGCGCACTGCTTCCTGGTTTATTGTGTGCGGCATACAGAGAAGACACCGTAGCCCGGGGCAGCTGAACCTCTAGCTTCTCATTACCCCGCCTGAGCCTGCTGAATATGCCGCACCTCCCGCCGCTCGTAAAAGGAGGGGGGACCCCGGACCCCAGGTGAGGCAGGGGGGGATAGGAGTTGGGCCCCTACCCCACTAAACCACCCGCCCACCCAGCTGCCTAAATAACCAATCAACCAACCAACCAGCTGCCTAAATACCCACCCACCCACCCGTCTAAATACCTACCCACCCACCCGCCTAAATACCTACCCACCCACCTGCCTAAATACCCACCCACCCAGCTGCCTAAATACCCACCCACCCACCCAGCTGCCTAAATACCCACCCACCCACCCAGCTGCCTAAATTAGCACCCACCCACCTAAATACCCACCTACCCACCCACCCAGCTGCCTAAATACCCACCCACCCAGCTGCCTAAACACCCACCCAGCTGCCTAATCACCCACCCAGCTGCCTAATCACCCGCCCACCCACCCAGCTGACTAATCACCCACCCACCCACCCAGCTGCCTAATTACCCACCCACCCACCCAGCTGCCTAATTACCCACCCACCCAGCCGCCTAATCACCCAGCCGCCTAATCACCCAGCCACCCACCCATCCATCCAGCTGCCTAACCAACCAACCAACCAACCAACCACCCACCCATCCAGCTGCCTAACCACCGACCCAGCTGCCTAACCACTCACCCAGCCACCCACCCAGCTGCCTAACCGTCCACCCAGCCACCCACCCGGCTGCCTAACTGCCCACCCACCCGGCTACAAAACCGCCCACCCTGCTGCGGCGAACATTACGGAAGTCGTGTGCGTAATCGCCAACGATTTTCGTATGGTCCCGCACCATCACTGTCAGTGCTGTGTAACTGTACAAAAAAATGCCTTTCCTTTCTCTTTTCCCCCTCTGAGAGCATTGCAGAGAGTACAGTAACCTTCCCCCCACATCCTGTGTCAGGTCAGGAAAGAATTTAACACGTGGGCAACACCCCTGGGTAGAGCCATTTGGCTACCCAGCTCAAGTCTGGCACACCGGAGGAGTTCAAGGCAGCCAGGTACACCCTTAAGCGCGAACTTAGTGCTGCAAAGAAGGACTACTCCAGTAAGTTAGGCCTCAGCCTTCGATCCAACAACGCACGGGAGGTCTGGAAAGGCCTCATGGCAGCCACGAACTTCAAACCTCCTCCTCAATAGAGTTGGGCCGAACGACTTTTTATTTATTTATTTATTTTTTTTGTATCATTATACTGCCGGCGCCGGCCCGGGCCCCCCCCCCTCCCTTACCCTCACCCTTAATTCGGCGGGCCCCCCTCCTTTTATGAGCGGCAGGAGGTGCGGCATATTCAGCAGGCTCCGGCGGTGTAATGAGAAGCTAGAGGTTCAGCTGCCCCTGGGCTACGCTGTCTCCTCTGTATGCCGCGCGCACTGCTTCCTGGTTTATTGTGTGCGGCATACAGAGAAGACACCGTAGCCCGGGGCAGCTGAACCTCTAGCTTCTCATTACCCCGCCGGAGCCTGCTGAATATGCCGCACCTCCCGCCACTCGTAAAAGGAGGGGGGACCCCGGACCCCAGGTGAGGCAGGGGGGGATAGGAGTTGGGCCCCTACCCCACTAAACCACCCGCCCACCCAGCTGCCTAAATAACCAATCAACCAACCAACCAGCTGCCTAAATACCCACCCACCCACCCGTCTAAATACCTACCCACCCACCCGCCTAAATACCTACCCACCCACCTGCCTAAATACCCACCCACCCAGCTGCCTAAATACCCACCCACCCACCCAGCTGCCTAAATACCCACACACCCAGCTGCCTAAATTAGCACCCACCCACCTAAATACTCACCTACCCACCCACCCAGCTGCCTAAATACCCACCCACCCAGCTGCCTAAACACCCACCCAGCTGCCTAATCACCCACCCAGCTGCCTAATCACCCGCCCACCCACCCAGCTGACTAATCACCCACCCACCCACCCAGCTGCCTAATTACCCACCCACCCAGCCGCCTAATCACCCAGCCACCCACCCAGCCGCCTAATCACCCAGCCACCCACCCATCCATCCAGCTGCCTAACCAACCACCCACCCATGCAGCTGCCTAACCACCGACCCAGCTGCCTAACCACTCACCCAGCCACCCACCCAGCTGCCTAACCGTCCACCCAGCCACCCACCCGGCTGCCTAACCGCCCACCTAGTGTTGGGCGAACAGTGTTCGCCACTGTTCGGGTTCTGCAGAACATCACCCTGTTCGGGTGATGTTCGGGTTCGGCCGAACACCTGATGGTGTTCGGCCAAACTGTTCGGCCATATGGCCAAACTAAGAGCGCATGGCCGAACGTTACCCGAACGTTCGGCTAGCGCTGTGATTGGCCGAACGGGTCACGTGTAGTGTTGGGCGAACATCTAGATGTTCGGGTTCGGGCCGAACATGGCCGAACTCCGAACATAATAGAAGTCAATGGGGACCCGAACTTTCGTGCTTTGTAAAGCCTCCTTATATGCTACATACCCCAAATTTACAGGGTATGTGCACCTTGGGAGTGGGTACAAGAGGAAAATTTTTTTTAGCAAAAAGAGCTTATAGTTTTTGAGAAAATCGATTTTAAAGTTTCAAAGGGAAAACTGTCTTTTAAATGCAGGAAATGTCTGTTTTCTTTGCACAGGTAACATGCTTTTTGTCGGCATGCAGTCATAAATGTAATACATATAAGAGGTTCCAGGAAAAGGGACCGGTAACGCTAACCCAGCAGCAGCACACGTGATGGAACAGGAGGAGGGTGGCGCAGGAGGAGAAGGTCACGCTTTGAGACACAACAACCCAGGCCTTGCATGAGGACAAGAAGCGTGCGGATAGCAATTTGCATTTTGTCGCCATGCAGTCATAAATGTAATACAGATGAGAGGTTCAATAAACAGGGACCGGAAACGCTAACCCATCACAGATGTTCATTGTTCATGTTACTTGGTTGGGGTCCGGGAGTGTTGCGTAGTCGTTTCCAATCCAGGATTGATTCATTTTAATTTGAGTCAGACGGTCTGCATTTTCTGTGGAGAGGCGGATACGCCGCCGATCTGTGACGATGCCTCCGGCAGCACTGAAACAGCGTTCCGACATAACGCTGGCTGCCGGGCAAGCCAGCACCTCTATTGCGTACATTGCCAGTTTGTGCCAGGTGTCTAGCTTCGATACCCAATAGTTGAAGGGTGCAGATGGATTGTTCAACACAGCTACGCCATCTGACATGTAGTCCTTGACCATCTTCTCCAGGCGATCGGTGTTGGAGGTGGATCTGCACGCTTGCTGTTCTGTGTGCTGCTGCATGGGTGTCAGAAAATTTTCCCACTCCAAGGACACTGCCGATACCATTCCCTTTTGGGCACTAGCTGCGGCTTGTGTTGTTTGCTGCCCTCCTAGTCGTACTGGGTTTGCGGAAGTCAGTCTGTCGGTGTACAACTGGCTAGAGGAGGGGGAGGATGTCAATCTCCTCTCTAAAGTCTCCACAAGGGCCTGCTGGTATTCTTCCATTTTGACCTGTCTGGCTCTTTCTTCAAGCAGTTTTGGAACATTGTGTTTGTACCGTGGATCCAGAAGGGTATAAACCCAGTAATTGGTGTTGTCCAGAATGCGCACAATGCGTGGGTCGCGTTCAATGCAGTCCTAGGCCGAAGAGGTCATAGCCTAGGGTCACAAAACCTGTTTATTTGGGCAATTTCAATGGTGGCGAGTCTGACGTACATAAATCGCAGCAATGGCCGTTAGCAACGTCTGAAT
Organism: Hyperolius riggenbachi; assembly: GCF_040937935.1. Classification (NCBI taxonomy): domain Eukaryota; kingdom Metazoa; phylum Chordata; class Amphibia; order Anura; family Hyperoliidae; genus Hyperolius; species Hyperolius riggenbachi. The sequence continues at coordinate 201,006,742 of NC_090651.1, forward strand.
CTCACGAAATGTCTCATGCAGGTAGAAGACATATTGTTAGACTTGGGCTCCAAAGATGGGTTCCCTACATCTCTGCAAACCAGAGTTACAGGGCTCCAAATTTGGTAAAATCCCCCATAGGCTTTCATTGGGCCTCCTATTTACAGTTCCAAAATCTCACATCTTTTCAAAGGGCAATTACTCAGCAGTGGCAAATTTTCTAGCATTGTAGGGACCCTTAGGGGGAACATGACTGGTGAGTTTCGGGCCCCTAGGCCAAAGAGGTCATAGCCTAGGGTCACAAAAACCTGTTTATTTGGGCTTTTTTAATGGTAGTGATGGTGACGTACATAAATCGCAGCAATGGCCGTTAGCAAAGTCTGAATCTCACGAAATGTCTCATGCAGGTAGAAGACATATTGTTAGACTTGGATTCCAAAGATGGGGTCCCTACATCTCTGCAAACCAGAGTTACAGGGGTCCAAAATTGGTAAAATCCCCCATAGGATTTCATTGCCTCCCTATTTCACTTTCCAAAATCTCACATTTTTTCAAAGGGCAATGGCTCAGCAGTACCAAATTTTCTAGCATTGTAGGGACCCTTAGGGGGAACATGACTGGTGAGTTTCGGGCCCCTAGGCCAAAGAGGTCATAGCCTAGGGTCACAAAAACCTGTTTATTTGGGCTATTTCAATGGTAGTGATGGTGGCGTACATAAATCTCAGCCATGGCCGTTAGCAACGTCTGAATCTCACGAAATGTCTCATGCAGGTAGAAGACATATTGTTAGACTTGGATTCCAAAGATGGGGTCCCTACATCTCTGCAAACCAGAGTTACAGGGGTCCAAAATTGGTAAAATCCCCCATAGGCTTTCATTGGGCCTCCTATTTACCGTTCCAAAATCTCACACCATTTCAAAGGGCAATGGCTCAGCAGTGGCAAAACTCACCAGTCATGATCCCCCTAAGGGTCCCTACAATGCTAGAAAATTTGGTACTGCTGAGCCATTGCCCTTTGAAAAGATGTGAGATTTTGGAAAGTGAAATAGGGAGGCAATGAAATCCTATGGGGGATTTTACCAATTTTGGACCCCTGTAACTCTGGTTTGCAGAGATGTAGGGACCCCATCTTTGGAATCCAAGTCTAACAATATGTCTTCTACCTGCATGAGACATTTCGTGAGATTCAGACTTTGCTAACGGCCATTGCTGCGATTTATGTACGTCAGACTCGCCACCATTGAAATTGCCCAAATAAACAGGTTTTGTGACCCTAGGCTATGACCTCTTCGGCCTAGGACTGCATTGAACGCGACCCACGCATTGTGCGCATTCTGGACAACACCAATTACTGGGTTTATACCCTTCTGGATCCACGGTACAAACACAATATTCCAAAACTGCTTGAAGAAAGAGCCAGACAGGTCAAAATGGAAGAATACCAGCAGGCCCTTGTGGAGACTTTAGAGAGGAGATTGACATCCTCCCCCTCCTCTAGCCAGTTGTACGCCGACAGACTGACTTCCGCAAACCCAGGACGACCAGGAGGGCAGCAAACAACACAAGCCGCAGCTAGTGCCCAAAAGGGAATGGTATCGGCAGTGTCCTTGGAGTGGGAAAATTTTCTGACACCCATGCAGCAGCACACAGAACAGCAAGCGTGCAGATCCACCTCCAACACCAATCGCCTGGAGAAGATGGTCAAGGACTACATGTCAGATGGCGTAGCTGTGTTGAACAATCCATCTGCACCCTTCAACTATTGGGTATCGAAGCTAGACACCTGGCACAAACTGGCAATGTACGCAATAGAGGTGCTGGCTTGCCCGGCAGCCAGCGTTATGTCGGAACGCTGTTTCAGTGCTGCCGGAGGCATCGTCACAGATCGGCGGCGTATCCGCCTCTCCACAGAAAATGCAGACCGTCTGACTCAAATTAAAATGAATCAATCCTGGATTGGAAACGACTACGCAACACTCCCGGACCCCAACCAAGTAACATGAACAATGAACATCTGTGATGGGTTAGCGTTTCCGGTCCCTGTTTATTGAACCTCTCATCTGTATTACATTTATGACTGCATGGCGACAAAATGCAAATTGCTATCCGCACGCTTCTTGTCCTCATGCAAGGCCTGGGTTGTTGTGTCTCAAAGCGTGGCCTTCTCCTCCTGCGCCACCCTCCTCCTGTTCCATCACGTGTGCTGCTGCTGGGTTAGCGTTACCGGTCCCTTTTCCTGGAACCTCTTATATGTATTACATTTATGACTGCATGCCGACAAAAAGCATGTTACCTGTGCAAAGAAAACAGACATTTCCCGCATTTAAAAGACAGTTTTCCCTTTGAAACTTTAAAATCGATTTTCTCAAAAACTATAAGCTCTTTTTGCTAATTTTTTTTTCCTCTTGTACCCACTCCCAAGGTGCACATACCCTGTAAATTTGGGGCATGTAAGGAGGCTTTACAAAGCACAAAAGTTCGGGTCCCCATTGACTTCCATTATGTTCGGAGTTCGGGTCGAACACCCGAACATCGCGGCCATGTTCGGCCTGTTCGGCCCGAACCCGAACATCTAGATGTTCGCCCAACACTACGCCCACCCACCCGGCTACAAAACGGCCCACCCTGCTGCGGCGAACATTACGGAAGTCGTGTGCGTAATCGCCAACGATTTTCGTATGGTCCCGCACCATCACTGTCAGTGCTGTGTAACTGTACAAAAAAATGCCTTTCCTTTCTCTTTTCCCCCTCTGAGAGCATTGCAGAGAGTACAGTAACCTTCCCCCCACATCCTGTGTCAGGTCAGGAAAGAATTTAACACGTGGGCAACACCCCTGGGTAGAGCCATTTGGCTACCCAGCTCAAGTCTGGCACACCGGAGGAGTTCAAGGCAGCCAGGTACACCCTTAAGCGCGAACTTAGTGCTGCAAAGAAGGACTACTCCAGTAAGTTAGGCCTCAGCCTTCGATCCAACAACGCACAGGAGGTCTGGAAAGGCCTCATGGCAGCCACGAACTTCAAACCTCCTCCTCAATAGAGTTGGGCCGAACGGTTCGCCTGCGAACGGTTCCATGCGAACTTCAGTGGTTCGCATTCGCGTCCCGCAGGCGAAGTTTTGCGGAAGTTCGGTTCGCCCCATAATGCACCCTGAGGGTCAACTTTGACCCTCTACATCACAGTCAGCAGGCCCAGTGTAGCCAATTAGGCTGCACTAGCCCCTGGAGCCACTCCCCCCCCCCTAATAAAAGGCAGGCAGCGGCGGCCATTACGCTCACTCGTATGCCTGCGTTAGTGAGAGTAGGGCGAGCTGCTGCAGACTGTCTCTCATAGGGAAAGATTAGTTAGGCTTAGCTTGTTCCTGGCTGCATACCTGTTCTGTTCAGTGAGCCCACTGGATACCTGCATACCTGTTCAGTGAACCTGCCACTGCATACCTGTTCTGTGAACCCACCACTGCATACCTGTACTGTGAACCCACCACTGCATACCTGTTCAGTGAACCCACCACTGCATACCTGTTCAGTGAACCCACCACTGCATACCTGTTCAGTGAACCTGCCACTGCATACCTGTTCAGTGAACCTGCCACTGCATACCTGTTCAGTGAACCTGCCACTGCATACCTGTACTGTTCAGTGAACCCGCCACTGCATACCTGTTCTGTTCAGTGAACCCGCCACTGTATACCTGTTCTGTTCAGTGAACCCGCCACTGCATACCTGTTGTGTTCAGTGAACCTGCCACTGTATACCTGTACTGTTCAGTGAACCCGCCACTGCATACCTGTACTGTTCAGTGAACCCGCCACTGCATACCTGTTCTGTTCAGTGAACCCGCCACTGTATACCTGTTCTGTTCAGTGAACCCGCCACTGCATACCTGTTGTGTTCAGTGAACCTGCCACTGTATACCTGTTCTGTTCAGTGAACCTGCCACTGTATACCTGTTCTGTTCAGTGAACCCGCCACTGTATTCCTGTTCAGTGAACCCGCCACTGCATACCTGTTGTGTTCAGTGAACCCGCCACTGCATACCTGTTCAGTGAACCCGCCACTGCATACCTGTTCTGTTCAGTGAACCTGCCACTGTATACCTGTTCTGTTCAGTGAACCTGCCACTGTATACCTGTTCTGTTCAGTGAACCCGCCACTGCATATCTGTTGTGTTCAGTGAACCCGCCACTGTATACCTGTTCTGTTCAGTGAACCTGCCACTGTATACCTGTTCTGTTCAGTGAACCCGCCACTGCATACCTGTTGTGTTCAGTGAACCCGCCACTGCATACCTGTTCAGTGAACCCGCCACTGCATACCTGTTGTGTTCAGTGAACCCGCCACTGCATACCTGTTGTGTTCAGTGAACCCGCCACTGCATACCTGTTCAGTGAACCCGCCACTGCATACCTGTTGTGTTCAGTGAACCCGCCACTGCATACTTGTTCTGTTCAGTGAACCCACCGCATCAGTGCGCATACCTGTGCAGTTAAGTGAACCCACCTACCTACTTGAGTGATATACCACTCCATGCATACCCGATATGGACAAAACAGTTAGAGGAAGAGGTAGTGCCAGAGCCAGAGGAAGGCCACCCGGCAGATCTGTGCGAGGTCGTGTAAATGTAATTTCATGTGGACCTGGCCCACAGTACAGTGCTCGGAAGAAGGCACGTCCCATCACCTCCCAAGATTGTCAGGACGTGGTTGAGTATTTAGCGACACAGGACACCTCATCTTGCTTAGCCACCAGCGCTACTACTAGCACCACTTCCGCAGCATTTGACACTTCGCAAGAATTATTTAGTGGTGAAATCACTGATGCACAGCCATTGTTGTTACAGCCAGATGAATTTTCACCAGCTCATATGTCTGAGTTACGCAGCAACACTATGGATGTAACGTGTAAGGAGGATGAAGGACCTACTGATGGTGCATGTTTGGATTTTTCTGAGGCAAGCGAAGCTGGGCAGGATGATTACGATGATGACGATGATACGGATCCTCTGTATGTTCCCAATAGAGGAGATGAAGAGGGGGACAGTTCAGAGGGGGAGTCAGAGAGTAGTAGGAGGAGAGAAGTTGCTGAAAGAAGCTGGGGCAGCTCTTCGTCAGAAACAGCTGGTGGCAGTGTCCGGCACCATGTATCGCCACCTATGTACAGCCAGCAAACTTGCCCTTCAGCATCAGCTGCTGAGGTCCCCATAGTGCCCACATCCCAGGGTGGCTCAGCGGTGTGGAAATTTTTTAATGTGTGTGCCTCAGATCGGAGCAAAGCCATCTGTTCGCTCTGCCAACAAAAATTAAGCCGTGGAAAGGCCAACACTCACGTAGGGACAAGTGCTTTACGAAGGCACCTGGAGAAAAGGCACAAACAGCAATGGGATGGCCACTTGAGCAAAAGCAGCAGCAGCACACAAAAGAAAAGTCACCCTCCTTCTCCTCTTCCTCCTTCAGGTGCATCATCTGCTTCTGCCGCTTTCTCCCTTGCACCTTCACAGGCACCCTCCTCCACTCCGCCTCTGCCCTTGAGCGCTTCCTGCTCCTCTGCCCACAGCAGCAGTCAGGTGTCCGTGAAGGAAATGTTTGAGCGGAAGAAGCCAATTTCGGCCAGTCACCCCCTTGCCCGGCGTCTGACAGCTAGCGTGGCGGAACTGTTAGCTCACCAGCTGTTACCATACCGGCTGGTGGACTCTGAGGCCTCCCGTAAATTTGTGGCCATCGGGACACCGCAGTGGAAGATGCCAGGCCGCACTTATTTTTCTAGAAAGGCCATACCCCAACTGCACCGTGAAGTTGAGAGGCAAGTGGTGTCATCTCTTGTGAAAAGCGTTGGGTCAAGGGTAAACCTGACCACGGATGCCTGGTCTGCCAAGCACGGGCAGGGCCGCTACATTACGTACACAGCCCATTGGGTCAACCTGGTGAACGATGGCAAGCAGGGCGCAGCGGACCAAATTGTGACACCTCCACGGCTTGCAGGCAGGCCTCCTGCCACCTCCTCTCCTCCTGCTACATGCTCTTCGCTGTCCTCCTCCTCCTTGGCTGAGTGGCAGTTCTCCTCTCCAGCTACACAGCCCCAGCTCCGCAGGGCCTATGCTGCATGCCTGGTACGATGGTGTCACGCCATCTTAGACATGTCTTGCCTCAAAGCGGAGAGTCACACTGGAGCAGCTCTCCTGGCTGCTCTTAAGAAAAAGGTGGATGAGTGGCTGACCCCGCACCACCTGGAGATAGGCAACGTGGTGTGCGACAACGGCAGCAATCTGCTTGCCGATTTGCATGTGGGGAAGCTGACACACATACCCTGCATGGCACATGTCATGAATCTAGTTGTTCAAAGATTTGTGTCAAAGTACCCTGGCTTAGCGGATGTCCTGAAGCAGGCCAGGAAGTTCTGTGGGCATTTGAGGCGGTCTTACACAGCCATGGCACGCTTTGCGGAAATTCAGCGGAAAAACAACTTGCCGGTGAGACGCCTGATTTGCGATAGCCCGACTCGCTGGAATTCGACCCTGCTCATGTTCTCCCGCCTGCTAGAACAGAAGAAAGCCGTCACCCAGTACCTCTACAACTACAGTAGAATGAAACAGTCTGGGAAGATGGGGATGTTCTGGCCCGACAACTGGACACTGATGAGAAATGCATGCAGGCTCATGCGGCCGTTTGAGGAGGTGACCAACCTGGTGAGCCGCAGTGAAGGCACCATCAGCGACTTGATTCCCTACGCTTACTTCTTGGAGCGTGCTGTGCGTAGAGTGGCGGATGAAGCTGCGAATGAGCGTGACCAGGAACAGTTACGGCAGGAACAGGCATGGGACCAATTTTCATCAGACCCAGCTGTTTCCTCAACACCTGCGGCAGCACAGAGGGGGGAGGAGGAGGAAGAAGAGAAGTCGTGTGCAGAAGACGAGTCAGACTCAGAGGATGATGAGCAAGGTGTTTCTTTGGGGGAGGAGGAGGAGGAGGAGGGGACGGCGGCAGGAGAACAAACGCAGCAGGCGTCGCAGGGGGCTTGTGCTGCTCAACCTTCCCGTGGTATTGTTCGCGGCTGGGGGGAGGAGGTTGACTTACGTGACGTCACTGAGGAAGAGCAAGAGGAGATGGATGGTACATCTAGATCCGACTTTGTGCAGATGTCGTCTTTTATGCTGTCCTGCCTGTTGAGGGACCCCCGTATAAAAAACCTCAAGGGGAATGAGCTGTACTGGGTGGCCACACTACTAGACCCTCGGTACAGGCACAAAGTGGCAGACCTGTTACCAACTCACCTGAAGGTGGAAAGGATGCAGCACATGCAGAACAAGCTGTCAACTATGCTTTACAATGCCTTTAAGGGTGATGTGACAGCACAACGCCAGCAAGATACCACTGCCACTAATCCTCCTCCCGTGTCCATGCAGTCAAAGACAGGACGCTCCAGCGATCTTATGGTGATGTCGGACATGCGGACATTCTTTAGTCCAACGCCTCGCCGTAGCCCTTCCGGATCCACCCTCCACCAACGCCTGGAACGGCAGGTAGCCGACTACCTGGCCTTAAGTGTGGATGTAGACACTGCTGTGAACAGCGATGAGGAACCCTTGAACTACTGGGTGCGCAGGCTTGACCTGTGGCCAGAGCTGTCCCAATTTGCCATCCAACTTCTCTCCTGCCCTGCCGCAAGCGTCCTGTCAGAAAGGACCTTCAGCGCAGCTGGAGGCATTGTCACTGAGAAGAGAAGTCGCCTAAGTCACAAAAGTGTTAAGTACCTCACCTTTCAACCTTTCAAAATGAATGAGGCATGGATCCCGGAGGGCTGCTGCCCGCCCCAAAGACTAAGTCAGTCCCCGCACACACAGCATCTCTGCCTGCACGCCGTGTGACTGGCTGCCTGGCCTGCCCCAAGAAGACTAAGTCGCTCCCAGTCCCTCCACACAGCATGTCTGCCTGCAGGCCGCTTGACTACCTTCTCCGCCACCACCAACAGGGTCCGGGACTCCAGGCGGATTGCTGAATTTTTTAGGCCGCTGCTAGCTAGCAGCGGCCGCTGTAATAATTTTTCTGGTGCGTGTACATGACTGCCTAATTTTTCTGGCTGCACTGCGGGCAGCTGCAACAACAAAAGAAAAGGCATGTACATGCGCCCATTCCCCTTCGTGATCATTACCTTGCCGTGGTGAAGGGGCTTGCGTATCACAATGAAGCAATGACCGGCGCCTAGATGAGTGTCTCGGGGGGCACACCCACGATAATAAGGTCATTGCCTCATTGTGTTCAGACCAAATTTGATCAGCTGGACAGTCACTGTTCTGTCATTCAGCTACATCAGCCAGGTGACCATATGGGCTGTAAAGCCACCAAAACCTGCACTCTCGCCATGGTGCGCACCAGTCCAGCACGGCCGTCACTACACAAACAGCTGTTTGCGGTGCGTTACACGGTGATTTTGGTGTGTCAGTGTGAAGCAGTACCTTAATTACACTACCTGATTGATGTATACACATGCAAGATGTTTTAAAGCACTTTAGGCCTGTCATTTAGCATTCAATGTGATTTCTGCCCTTAAAACGCTGCTTTGCGTCAAATCCAGATTTTTCCCGGGGACTTTTGCCATGTATTCCACTCCTCCACCTGGGGGTCCAGGTGTTAGACCCCTTGAAACATCTTTTCCATCACTTTTGTGGCCAGCATAATTTTTTTTTTTCAAAGTTCGCATCCCCATTGAAGTCTATTGCGGTTCGCGAACTTTTACGCGAACCGAACCTTACGCGGAAGTTCGCGAACCCGGTTCGCGAACCTAAAATCGGAGGTTCGGCCCAACTCTACTCCTCAACACGCTCCCCCGAGCCTTGCACTAGCTGAAAAACTAAACAAATTCTACTGTAGGTTCGAAAACCAACCCTCCACCATTGGTGACCACGGAGCCACCCCCAGGGCACCCCCCTCATCCACTTCCCCTAGCGAGGACAGAGCCCTTCCAGTACCGTTAGAAGTCCAAGCGACCGACGTTCTCGGGCACCTCCGGAAACTGAATCCAAAGAAAGCCTCTGGCCCAGACGGCGTGTCATCCATGTGCCTGAGAACATGCGCTAGCCAGCTAGCCCCTGTACTGACTGCCATTTTTCAGAACTCCCTGGCAAGGGGTAAAGTACCCTCCTGCCTCAAAAGGTCCACCATCATCCCTGTACCAAAAAAAAACAGGGGACACGGACCTCAACAACTACAGACCCGTTGCCCTGACCCCAACTGTCATGAAGATCTTTGAAAAACTGGTCCTCAGACATCTGAAAGCCTCCACCGATGCTCTCCTAGATCCACTTTAATTTGCATACAGAGCAAACAGGTCCACAGAGGATGCCATCAACATCAGCCTGGAATTCATCATGGAACATCTGGACAGACCCAACACCTACGCTAGGATCCTCTTCTTAGACTTCAGCTCTGCCTTTAATACAATCAGTCCGGTCATCCTGCATAACAACTTAGCGCAACTCGGGCTTGATCGAACTCTCTGCGATTGGATCAAAGACTTTCTCACAAATAGGATGCAACGAGTCAAACTCGGCAGCTGCCTCTCCCGAGTGAGGACCACAAACACTGGCGCCCCCCAAGGCTGCGTACTGTCCCCGATCCTTTTTTCCCTATATACGAACGGATGCACCTCAACTGCCGACTGTGTAAAGGTCATCAAATTTGTGGATGACACCACCATACTGGGACTCATCAGCGGTGAGGATGAACGCTCCTACCACAGTGAGATCGAGCGCATCTGCAACTGGTGCAAGGATAACATGCTCGTCCTTAATGCTGCAAAGACTGTCGAGCTGGTTGTGGATTTCAGGAAGCGCCCTCCCCCACTTAACCCGATCTTCATCGCAGGCACAGAGGTCACCAGAGTATCAAGTGTTCGGTTCTTGGGCACTCCATCACCAATGACTTGAGATGGAGGGAAAACACCACTAAATGTCAAAAGAAGGCTCAGCAACGGCTGTTCTTCCTAAGACAGCTAAGGAAGTTTGGCATGCCGCAGGAGCTGATGTCAAGCTTCTACACTGCCACCATCGAGTCTATCCCGTGCTCCTCCATCATCGTCTGGTATAGCGGCGCCACCACAAGTGACAAGTACAGACTACATAGAGTAATCAAGGCCGCAGAAAGGATTATCGGTACACCCTTGCCACCACTGGACCTCCTTCATGCTTCCAGGTTGAGAACGAGGGCAAATAGGATCACGCAAGACCCCCTCCACCCCGGCGGTCGCTTTTTCAACCACATGCGCTCCGACCACCGCTATAGAGCTATTTCCACCAAAACCTCCAGACATAGAAACTCCCTTTTCCCCCAAGCAGTGCGCCTTCTGAACTCGAGCCATGCACACAGCAAAGCTAAATAGCAGGTCTGTCACCCAGACCTAAATAGCCTGTAGGTACTCAACCTGGGGCAATTCTTCATTCTTCATTTCATTGTACTTGCACCTAGGACTAATTAACCAAATTGCAGGACCAGCTGCTACGTTCTACGTATGTTCATTTTGCACATGTACTTGTACTACTATTTTCCTTGTTCTTCAATGCATTTCTGTATTACTACTTGCTAGTTATGTTCTGATGTCGTTGTTGTTGTTCTTGCACTATGCTCTATGCCAATGTGTACCACAAATAATTCCGGGAGTGGCAACCGCTGCACTTGGCAAAATAAATTGATTCTGATTCTGATTCATGTCTCCAAGCCAGCTCAAACTGGCTGAGATATAAGTTCCCTCCAAACTCATAGCTTCTAACAAAGAGAACTTTCATTTATTAATAATTCAAAATAGGTTGGACACAGCAAGACAAAAATTACATTTCCTGATACCTAGAAATCAGTTCTATCATTCACATGAATGGCAATTTTCTACCTATCAGGAATCAGTAGAGAAACCACTTTATCCGGCCTGCGTAGAGCAAATGCGATAGACTAGGCATGTATAGCCTTGTTTAATACAGGGTCGCAGGCCGCTTATCAATATAGCCTCGGATTTGCGATGTGCCAATCTGGGGCGGAGTCACACAGATTAATAATAATTGGTACATTTTCTGCTCTGAGTCTGTGGGCGGCAACCTGCTGATTAGATGGTAACCCCGCCTGAAACACACCTACTTTCCAGGTAGTGACAGCCCAAAGCTCAGGTGAGTCAAAAGTGGTTGCGAGGGACCCCTCCCTCCAGGGACGGATCTAGGGGGGGGGGGGGCAGACGGGTCTCTTGCCCCAGGTGCAGTTTGTTGAATTCTTAAAAAGGCGGCAAAATTTGGATGGGGAATGGCAGTTTAGGCGACAAAACCTGATCTTTAGGCGCCAAAAATGGATGGGAAATGGCAGTTTAGGCGCCAAAACCTGACCTTTAGGCGCCAAAACTGGATGGGGAATGGCAGTTTAGGAGCCAAAACCTGACCTTTAGGCGCCAAAACCTGACCTTGCCCCAGGCGCAACTTGGTCTAGATCCGTCCCTGCCTCCCTCAGTTCTCCAAATTTCATCGACCAGGAAAGTCCAAGCATGTGCTCAAGGAGAATCGGTGCATGCTGTGTTCAAAGGACTCTTAGCCTGAATGCCTACTTTTAAACTGGACTACTTTTCTTCATTCTTTAAATGGACTGCTCAGCTAACTAAGTAAGAATTTTCAGATTTTATTCCTTTTTATTTTTAAGCTCAGTGTATATATGTTAATTGGTGTATATAACTGTATGTAATGCATTTTTGTTATTAAACGTTTTAAAAATCGTTTAGCGGTTATGACCTGTTGCTGAACATACACAATCGTACCTATTCTCCTGAAATTGCTACCCTGTGTTTAATAGAAGTGTGCCTTTATAACCCGTATGCAAGAACCCGGCCCAGATATAACGATCTGACCCAGGTTCCTGCATATTGCTTGGGGTTAATAGAGCGTTCTCCAAGTCCTAGTATAATTTCAGTAGCGGGCTGTGTAACTCGCTTGGTGGCAGATATTTGAATTGTATAGGTGAGGTGAATCCGTTGGCATCTAAACGCTCCCTCCGCGAGTCAGTTCATCAAATTGCAAATGCGGGTTACCCTTCGTGATGAGCAAATGACCGTGTGAGAGGATTTCTGACGCTGATCGATTTACCCCATCCGCAGACCAGCCCTGCGGTCTGTGACATTGGTCTGCAGTTTATTGGGATTTGTGTATGTTCAGAACATTAACGGCAACGTTATTTGATTAACCTGCCAGAACAGATCAAAAATCTGTGGTCGATAACCGGTGCATTACCATTTATATAGACTAAACGTGTAGCACAGAGTTCCCCCCCAATCTCTTTTCCTATCCTATTCCTATCTTTTATTTGGCAAAAATGGCTGCAGCAAGATACAAGAAAATGTCAGTGGCAGACCTAGTGAACTTGTGTGAAGAAAAAGGCATTGTGACTTATAGAAAAAAGAAAGCGCAATTGGTTGAGGACTTGTTGCGACTGGATACCCAGCCGGAGCAGATGCTGGGAGAGCACACTCCTGGTTCAGACAGTGCTGTAACTGGGGCAGAGGGAAGTGAGCGGGTGCAGCAAAGTAACCCACTTCCAGACCCAGAGGAAAACGGGACCGCGTCTGAACCGATCGCTTTAAATGCTGAGGAGCATGATGGCCGGCAGGAGCCCGCCCATGCCAACCCTTCCTGTGTTCCTGAGGCTGGAATGCAGCATGCTTTACAAAGACTGGCGGATACAAATCCTGAGCTGTACATGCAGATTGTCAGAGAAAATGCTGACCGTGCAGAATGCCAGGCAGAGAGGGAAGCCTCAGAGCAAGAAGCAGACCGGGCAGAGCGCCGGTGGCTTGCTGAGAAAGAGGCGGCAGAGAGAGAATCCGTACGCCGACACAACCTTGAAATGGCCAAACTGCGAGGGCAAGGCCAAAATCCCTCACAAAGTGCTCCGGAACCCCGGCCCACAGCAGGCCCGTTTGGGACTCCCAAGTTTAAATTCCCAGAAATGGAGAAGGGAACTGACCCGGACACTTATTTACACTCCTTTGAAAAGACTTGTCGTCAGCATCATCTGCCCCAGGAGCAGTGGGCGAGATATCTGACACCCAACTTGCGGGACAAAGCGCTTGAGGCGTTTGTGGACCTACCCGCTGACAAGGACAATGACTATGCTGCGATAAAAGCTGCAATTATTGCCAAATACCAGTTGACCCCAGAGGTCTATCGCAAAAAGTTTCGCTCCCTGCAGAAAGGCCACACCGACTCTTACACCGACCTGGAGAGTTGCCTGCTGACAGTGTTCAGGCAGTGGTCGCGGAAAAAAAGACTCTCACCAAGGTCTGGAGGACCTCATCGTGCAGGAGCAGTTACTGAACTTCTGCACTCCAGATGTCCGGCAGTTTGTCTTGGAGCGGAAGCCTGACTCCGCCAAAGCTGCCGCAGAACTTGCAGACACTTTTGTGGCCACCCGTGTGCCGGACAGCCGCAAACCTCCAGTCCCGAGCTGGAAAGGGGGGAGACCTATGCAACCCAGCTCTCCTCCCCCTGCGAACCGTGGGAATCGGGTCCCACAGCCACAGAGGCCGGCAGCTGCACCTGCTGCTCATTCGTCTGATGCGACATATGTTCCCAAGTGCTACCAGTGTGGCGATCGAGGACACCTCAAGTCCGCCTGTCCAAAGGCCTGTCCAAAGGCAAAGATGACAGCGCCAGGGCCTAGTCAGAGGCTGCCTAGCAACCCCTCTTCCTCCCCATCGGCTCTGGTTGTCAGCCAGGAGGGCACCCATCGCAGCTCCGATAACCATCAGCTTGTACGGGTGAACGACCAGATTGTCACTGGCCTCCGAGATACCGGCGCTGACATCACCTTGATTCGTTCCCACCTTGTTGCGGAAAAGGACATTATCCCTGACAAGCATTCCACCCTCACAGGAGTGGGGGGCACCCTTTCCCACATTGCCCAGGCTCGTGTGGAGATCGACTGGGGTGTGGGGCCCCAAGAGAAAGTAGTCGGCATCTGGGATAATATCCCTGTTCCCGTGTTGCTGGGAACTGACCTGGCCAGGTTAGTGTCGTATTATGAACCTGCCGCCAGCCAACGGGAAACCCCTGCCAACCCTCAGGTACTGTACACCCTTGGGACTGAACAGGAGGGGGGAGGGGATGTGGTAGTACCTTCTACGGAGGTACTGGGTTTTAATGTACAGCCATGCAATCCTGGCTTTTCTACTACCGAACTTGACAATGATGCTCTCAATATATGTGTAACTAATGTAAATGATGACAATGATGGTGACGATGTTATACCTGTGTTAGCAGTGACTCGCAGCAGCACTGCTAAGTGCCTGAGCTCGGAGCAAGCAGGAGGCGCTGCAGCCCCCCCTCCTTGCTCCAACCCCAGGGATAGCACCCCTCAACAGCTGGCCACCTATACCACAGGCCAGCTGGCTGAGACTAACGGTTTTGTTCAGGCACTGTGGGACGATCCCAGTCTGGAGTCGCTCAGAAGGCAGGCCTCTGAGCCACTCGCAGACGGTGCCAGTTTTAAAGTGTACTGGTAAGGTGGGAAGCTGTATAGTGAACCGATACAGCCCACCATAGAGGAGACAGGCCTGGATGCCAAGTGGCTTGTGGTACCAAGTGCCTACCGAGGGCATGTGCTGAAAGCCGCACATGATATTCCCCTGGCAGGACACTTAGGGATCCACAAAACATTTGATCGCATTCAACGGCATTTCTACTGGCCTGGAGTTCGGTCAGATGTGACTAATTATTGCCGGTCGCGTGCGGTGTGCCAGAAGGTTAAGAAGGGAAGAACCTGCAGGGCTCCTCTTTGTCCGCTGCCAGTCATTGGTGAAACCTTCCAGAGGGTGGCAGTTGACATAATAGGACCCCTGCCCATTCCAAGCAGCTCTAGGAAAAAATACATCTTGACGGTGGTGGATTATGCCACACGCTATCCAGAGGCTGCCGCACTCTCCTCCCTAAGGGCAGACAAAGTGGCAGATGCGCTGCTCGGCATTTTTTCATGAGTAGGCTTCCCTGCTGAGATGCTCTCAGACCAGGGACCACAATTCATGTCTGACCTTATGGGGGCTCTCTGTACGAAAATCCAGATGACGCACATCGTCTCCAGCCCCTACCATCTGCAGACCAACGGCCTCTGCGAGCGATTCAACAGGACGCTGAAGCAGATGCTTTCAACGTTCGTCGAGTCGCAAGGGGGGGACTGGGAGCGATATTTGCCTCACCTGTTTGCGTACCGAGAGGTGCCACAGGAGTCCACAGGGTTCTCACCCTTTGAACTCCTGTATGGAAGGAATGTCAGAGGTTCCTTGAAGCTGATCCGGGAGACGTGGGAAGGAAAAGGTGACCCCACCGACTCGTCCGTGATTGATTATGTCCTTAAATTCAGGGACAAGATGGAATCACTCATGGAGGTGGTAACTGAAAACATGGCCCGGGCACAGGCCAATCAAAAAATGTGGTATGACCGCAATGCCAGAGACCGAGCATATGAGGTAAATGACAAAGTGTATGCGTTACTCCCTGTAAAGCAGAATAAGCTTCAAGCCGCATGGGAGGGAACGTACACTGTAGTGAAATGGGTAAACGCTGTTACCTACTTAGTAAACATGGGGGGTAGAAGGCAAATAAGCTTCCATGTGAACATGTTGAAGGCCCACACAGACAGAACGCAGTATGCTTTGCCAGTGTGTAGCCAGCTGGAACCAGAAGAGACAGATCCCCTTTTAGATTTACTGGCCGACACACTGGGGTTCGAAGGTGGCGTCAATGTCAACCCCCAACTCGCCCCCTCCCAGGAAGTGCAGCTGCGAGAGGTGTCAGGAAGGCATAGCCAGACGTTCACCAGTAACCCCGGGCGAACCAATCTCGCTGTTCACAGGGTAGACACAGGAGCCCATCCGCCCCTCCGGCAATCTGCCTATCGCATCTCTCCTGAGGTACAGGCAGATATGAAGAGAGAGATAGAGGAGATGATAGAGTTAGGGGTGATTCAGAAATCCTGCAGTGCATGGGCTGCCCCAGTTGTCCTTGTCCCCAAAAAGGACAAGACAACTCGGTTCTGCGTGGATTATCGGAGGCTAAATGCCATTACCACCACTGAAGCCTACCCCATGCCTCGCATCAATGAATTATTGGATAAGCTGGCTGCCGCGAGCTATCTAACAATCATGGACCTGAGCCGGGGGTATTGGCAAATTCCTCTTGCACCCGAAGCGCAGTAGAAATTCGCCTTCGTCACGCCGTTCGGCCTCTTTGAGTTCACGGTGATTATTACCAGCACAGGGCCAATAGAGAGCTAATACTGTGCTTGAGCGATGGCCCCTCGGGGCCCCTCTGACCCTAGGGCCCCAATGTGGTCACTACCACTGCAACCCCTATTGCTACACCACTGCCAGTAGCACCCCAATCCTCTGCTCCTCCTGGACAGATTAAGTGTGGGGAGAGGCAGGTCCAGTCACAGACACACAAGCCAAATTTCCGTGGATTGGCGTACAGCCCACGTTTTCCCATTATTTAAGAGCGGCAAAAAAATCAGATCCAGGTAATTATAGACCTGTAGGCTTAACATCAGTTGTATGCAAACTATTTGAGGGGTTACTAAGAGACACTATACATGACTTCATAGTAGAAAATAATCTTATTTCACAGCATCAACATGGGTTTACTAAAGACAGGCCCTGTTTGACTAACATGCTCAGGGATGGATCTAGACCAAGTTGCGCCTGGGGCAAGGTCAGGTTTTGGAGCCTAAAGGTCAGGTTTTGGCTCCTAAACTGCCATTCCCCATCCAGTTTTGGCGCCTAAAGGTCAGGTTTTGGTGCCTAAACTGCCATTTCCCATCCAGTTTTGGCGCCTAAAGATCAGGTTTTGTCGCCTAAACTGCCATTCCCCATCCAAATTTTGCCGCCTTTTTAAGAATTCAACTGCGCCTGGGGCAAGAGACCCGTCTGCCCCCCCCTAGATCCGTCCCTGAACATGCTCAGCTTTTATGAGGTAGTGAATGCTAATGTGGATATTGGGAATGCTGTAGATGTGATATACTTGGACTTTGCAAAGGCCTTTGACACTGTTCCCCTCAAAAGTCTGGTGCAAAAGTTGAGGATGCAAGGACTGGGGAAGAGTCTGTGTGCATGGATAGGGAACTGGCTAATGGACATAAAACAAAGAGTTGTGGTCAATGGATCGTACTCAAAATGGGAAACTGTTAGCAGTGGGGTCCCACAGGGGTCTGTACTGGGTCCAGTGCTCTTCAATTTATTTATTAATGGCCTAGTAGATGCAGTAGTGAGCAATGTTGCTATTTTTGCAGATGATACAAAATTGTGCAGAATCATCAACTCTCAGGAAGATAGTGTCATATTGCAACAGGATCTGGATAGGATGGCTATATGGGCACATACATGGCAGATGAAATTCAATGTTGAAAAATGTAAAGTCATGCATTTTGGTCGTACCAATGGTCTAGCACCATGCAACATAAATGGGATACAGTTGGGGACTTCAAACTTGAAGAAGGACTTAGGAGTACTCATCGACAACAAGTTAAATAATCGTACTCAATGCCAAGCCGCTGCAGCTAAAGCTAACAAAATTTTGGGATGCATTAAAAGGGAAATAAAAACTCGAGATGCTAGCATACTACTGCCCCTGTTTAACTCTCTAGTAAGGCCACATCTGGAATAAGGAATTCAGTTCTGGGCACCACATTACAAAAAAGATATTGCAGTTTTAGAGCAGGTGCAGAGACGAGCAACAAAATTGATACGTGAGATGGAGGGTCTCACTTACCAAGAAAGGTTAGATAAACTGGGTTTATTTAGTCTAGAGAAAAGACGCCTTAGAGGGGATCTAATTAACATGTATAAATACATCAGAGGGCAATATATTAGCTTGGCGGATGAGCTTTTTGTCCCTAGGCCTTCTCAAAGGACTAGAGGACATGATCTGCGCATGGAGGAAAAACGTTTTAGCCATTTATTTAGGAAAGGGTTCTTTAAAGTAAGAGTGATTAAGATGTGGACTGCATTGCCACAGGAAGTCGTTATGGCAAACTCTATACCTGCATTTAAAGGGTGCTTAGATGCTTTCCTTGCGTTGAAAGACATCCATGGCTACAATTACTAGGTAATGCCGAATGATGTTGATCCAGAAATTTTATCTGATTGCCATCTGGAGTCGAGAAGGAATTTTTCCCTTTTGGGGCTAATTGGACCATGCCTTGTAGGGGTTTTTTCGCCTTCCTCTGGATCAACAGGGATATGTGAGGGAGCAGACTGGTGTTGTACTTTGTACTAGTTAAACTCGATGGACGTATGTCTTTTTTCAACCAAAATAACTATGTAACTATGTAAATGTAGGCGGGCAGGCGTCAGATCGATTAGTAGCCCCAGAGTCCTGCAGGACCTTCTTGCGCTTCACGCTGGTTAGGACACTCCTTCCGGCTTCCAGTGACTTCACGCATTGCGTGGTGGACTCTTACGTTTCAAGGGGAACACCGCTCTTCATCATTGCTGTCCATCACAAGTCCCCACCAGCTTTTAAGCGCTCACCCTTGTGGGGAAACTCCCCTTTGACCATAGCAACTTATTTGTATATGTTATCACGCTCTTCCAAATCTGTTTGTCTCTTTTCTACCTGGAGCATATTTAAGTAACTCAAAAATGTTGCGCAAGCGGAGTCTCTTGTTTGAAAGTTTTATATATTTTAGAATGTATTTCACTGATTTTTTACTGGATCCAACTTTTAATCTATTTTTCTCTTAAACAACTCACTGCAGTGATAGTGCGTGTGAATTGTGTGTGAGAGTGGAGGCTTCTAGATTTAAAGGGGAAAGGTGGTATTGCTGCTTGAAATCAGTGTTATATATACTTTTATGAGCAATAATTGATAAAACATTTATTTATGTACTTTTGCATTTAGCGCTGTGGATATACGTTTTTAATATTCCACATTTAATCACTCTTACTGTAAGGAACCCTTTTCTAAATAAATGGCAAAAAAATGTTTTCCTCCATTCTCAGATCATGTCCCTTAGTTTTTTGTACAAGCCTAGGGATAAAAAGCTCATATGACAAGCTTTTAATATTGCCCTCTGATGTATTTATACATGTTAATTAGATGTACTCAAAGGCATATTTTCTCCAGATTAAATAAACTCAATTTAGCTAACCTCTCTAGGTAAGTGAGACCTTTCAATTCCCCTGATCATCTTTGTTGCTTGACTCTGCACCTGGTCTAAAACTGCAATATCCCTCCTGTAAAGCGGTGCCCAAAACTGAATTCCACAATCCAGATGCCGCCTTACAGGAGAACTAAGCGGGGCAGTATTATGCTAGCATCCTGAGTTTTTATTTTCATTTTAATGCATCACAAAATTTTGTTTGCTTTAGCTGCAGCTGCTTGGCATTGAATACAATGTTATCTCTTCAAACCACTGCAAAGTTTATGCAGATTCTTACATCTCCCTCCTTGTATGTAGTTGCATTTTTCTATCAGCCCTGTTTTCAAGAAAGATACTCACAGAGCCTAGAGGGGTCATTCCTCTGATCTGTTCCACTCTGAGTATTCATACAGGAAGACAGATCCTATATGGATAACAAGTTTTTCAGGCTACAATTATTAGACCTAATGACCTAATGTCGGGATTCAGTTTGTAAAAATGGCCCATACGTCACATTAAATTGTATATGAGCTCTCTATACAACTGCTACCATTGCAACTTTTTAAAGTGACACTGAGACTACAGTGGTTAGAAATATATATGGCTTATTCACAATACACCAAACAAATAATGCTTGTAAAAAAAAATGCAGCTAAGTAAAATCTATAAGATTATCGAGGAAAAAAAATAAACTTCTAACTAATAGGAAAAGAAACAGTTTGAGGTGTGAAAATTCAATATTACCTGCATTGAATAAAAACAATTTCCCAAGTTTAATGAGATGATCATTTTTCGTAATGAGTTTAGCTGCAGACAGGCTTAACCAGCTCATGTGACGATGACAGGCAATTAGAAAGTAACACCCGTCTGATACAGTGTGTTCTCAGTGAGTGCACCTATAAGAGCTAAGCAAGCACAGGCAGATTTGTCCACCTGATTTTGTGCAATTTTCTTGGAATGTTGCCGGCATTCATATAGCTGGCAGGTGAATGTAGTGCAAAGGAAATGGATGTTATGGATGTATCCAATGACAAGGGAGAGGACCAGAGGATTTGTTTTTCATAAATATTCAGCAAAAACTTACCCAGTGACCACAACTGCCACAGATCCATTCCATAATAGTACGTATTTATTTGAAGAAAAGACTGGATCCAGTGGATGATCAGCTTTTCAGTGAAATGTGCCAGAGAAATGTGACCTAATAACTGTGGCAGTGAAGTGGAGAAATCACTGAGTGGGTTTATGCCATGTGTAGTTTACATCTTAAAGGATACCCGAACTGACATGTGACATGATGAGATAGACATGTGCATGTACAGTGGCTAGCACACAAATAACTGTGCTGTGTTCCTTTTTTTCTTTCTCTGCCTGAAATAGTTAAATATCAGGTATGTAAGCGGCTGACTCAGTCCTGCCTCAGACAGGAAGTGACTACAGTGTGACCCTCACTGATTAGAAATTCACCTTTTTACCCCCTTTCTTGCTCTCAGAAGCCATTTTCTGCTAGGAAAGTGTTTTATAGTGTGGATTTCTTATCAGTAAGGGTCACACTGTAGTCACTTCCTGTCTGAGTCAGGACTGAGTCAGCCACTTACATACCTGATATTTAACTCTTTCAGGCAGAGAAAGAAAAAAAGGAACACAGCACAGTTGTTTGTGTGCTAGGCACTGTACATACACATGTCTATCTCATTATGTCACACGTCTTCAGCCTAAGACAGCCAATCACCTCTGTGCCTATGGAGGGGACAGCCTTGTCACACGGCTGTCCCCAGTACAGCGCTGCTGCAAATTGCAGCGTTGTACACCCTAATTAGACGGCTGTTTCGCCATCTAACAGTCTCCGATCGGCGATCACCTACCAGGCAGGAGATGCGCGCGCAGCCTGCGCGTGATCTCCTGTAAACTGCAGCCCCAGGACTTTACACCGATCAGCGTTAGGCGGTCCTGAGGCTTGCTGCGGCAGCCACGCCCATCGGCGCGACGCAGTCGTCTAGTAGTTATAGATACTGTCTTTACCAAGCCTTTCCAACCCTTTCCTCAAGTACCACCTACAGTTCATGTTTTGTGGAAGTCCAGAGGTAGTTAATTAGCTCTACTGAGGCACTAAATACCTCAGCTGTTAATGTTTGTGGTTTTCTGCAAAATGAGTACTGTTGGTGGTACTTGAGGACAGGGTTTGCAAGCCCTGGTCTATACCACACAAGAACAGTCCCTCAGAAGGTCTATATACAGTACATACAGTTATACAAGCATATTTAAAGCGTACCTGAAGTGAGAAAAATAGGAATTAGATACTTACCTCATTACTGAGTAGCCCTTTTAATAGTCCAGAGGATTCCCGGATCCGCTTGCAGCCCACTATTGCAGCACTTGGCCCCTCTAAAGCCATCAAGATCTTGGGAAATATATTTCTTGTTACTTTGCTTCTGCTGTGTACAAGCATATCTGTACTGTACAAGCATGAATGAGGTCTGCAGAGGCCACTACAAGGAAGCACAGCTTTTTTTACCCCAAGCATTAGTGCTTTGTTCAACTAGAAATGCACAGACCTTACTCACGCATTTCTAGTCCAGTTGTGCACATACATGTCCTAGAGCACAAGCAGAAGAAGAAGAGGGTCCTGTGGTGAAACAGTGGGATCTGGGAAGTCTCTGAACTATTGAGAGGTTTCCCACTATTGAGGCAAGTATCCACATACAAGCCCCCCTCCCCAACATCACAGGTTTGCTTTAAACCAGGGGTCTCAAACTCAATTTACCTGGGGGCCGCAGGAGGCAAAGTCAGGATGAGGCTGGGCCGCATAAGGGATTTCACAAAAAAAGTGCTCAAATGTCATTATTAACAGTTTTAATTATTTCTTATGAACATATTAACAGTTTTAATTATTTCTTATGAACATGAAGTGTCCAGAACATGAATAGAACATTGAAGATCATCAACAGTTCTTCTGAACATGACACCCCTTGCATTGATTTTTATTCAAAATCACATTCTCACTGAAGTGATCTTTTTATCTATTTAAATTTAACTTACAGTTCGCTTCAGTGGTCCCATACGAGTGATCCGCCGTGTCCTCGCCTCTAAACGAGGGCTGCAGAGCCCCAAAATCGCCCGGGGGGCTATCTGCCGGCATTTCCTGGAAGGGGCAGAGCTTTCAGCTTCAGCTCTGCCCCTCCTGACATCAATCGCGGCGCATCGCCGCCTCTGCCCGCCCCTCTCACTCTTCCTTCACAGAGAGGGGCGGGCAGAAGCGGCGATGCGCCGCGATTGACGTCGGGAGGGGCAGAGCTGAAGCTGAAATCTCTGCCCCTTGCAGGAAATTCCTGGCGGATTGACCCCCGGGCGATTTGGGGGCTCTGCAGCCCTCGTTTAGAGGTGGGGACGCGGCGGATCACTCGTATGGGACCACTGAAGCGAACTGTAAGTTAAATTTAAATAGGCAAAATAGTTTGCTTCAGTGAGATGGATGCGGCGGGGATGCGGAGGATTATATGGGAGCACAGAGGCGAAGTATAAGGAAGGTTTTCCCAGCGGGGGCCAGAAAATACTGTATCGAGGGCCGCAAATGGCCCGCGGGCCGCGAGTTTGAGACCCCTGCTTTCAACACTTATAGCTTAGTAGTCTGCCATTTGGTGTTTATTTATACTTTTAACTGTGTTGTGGAATTCATGGTTTGTAGTAGTGCTATAGATTTGATGTGATCTACAACGAAAAACTCTCACAAATAAGAACTATCACACATATAGCTTGTGAGGCTTTTTAATGTTTTTTACTTTGAGTGGATTCATTGTTTAGCTAGATAACTTGCTTTATTGTTTGGAAAACAATTTATCTCTACAGTAGTGGACTATGCTAACTGGTACTCAGAAGCTGAAGTACTTCCCTGTTTCAGGTTGGACAAGGCTGAACTGAGAATCTATAAAAGAGAAAGGCTTCCATATATTTTTTTAGTGATCAGCATCCATTGTTTGTGTCCAGCTTGATGCAGGTTCTCTGTACGACAATGCATATGATCACAACTGCGATTACTACAGCAGATTGAAAAAGCTGCAAGTAAAAATGAGGTCATAATTATGGGCGACTTCAACTTTCCAGACATTGACTGGGGTATTGAGGCTACCCATTCTGGTAAAAGCAGCAGATTTCTGGCAGCAATACAGGACAATTACTTGACTCAAATGGTAACGGAACCAACTAAGGGGAATGCGTTACTGGATCTGATCATTTCTAATAGACCAGATAATGTATCAAATGTGCAGGTTCAAGAACATTTGGGAAATAGTGATCACAACATGATAACGTTTGATCTGGTGACTGATAGGCCGCGGGGCAGCGGGACCACTAAAACTATGAATTTTAGAAAAGCACAGTTCAATCAAATTAGGCAGGCACTAAGTTTGGTGAACTGGGATAATGTACTACAAGGGGAGGACACTGAAGGGAAATGGCAAGCTTTTAAACTTATTCTCAATCAATATTGTAGTATGTATATCCCATATGGAAACAAAATGTCTAGGAATAAAAAAGGCCTCTATGGATGAATAGAAAGGTTAGGGATAAAATGAAGAGGAAAAGGAATGCCTATAAGGTCCTAAAACAGGAGGGGACCGAGGCTGCACTAAGCAATTATAAGGAGTGCAATAAAAATTGTAAAAAAGAAATTAGGCTGGCAAAGATCGAAGCTGAAAATCAAATCGCTAGGGATATCAAATCTAACCCAAAAAAGTTTTACAAGTACATCAACTCTAAAAAAAGAAAGGTTGACTGTATAGGACTCCTAAAGGATGAGGGTGGGAACTCAATGGTGGATGACCAAGGTAAGGCAGAGTTATTAAATGCTTTCTTTGCTTCTGTCTTCACAAAGGAAACAGCACTGTTGCAAATTACAGAGGCAGAAGAGTCTCAATCTTCTAACTGTAATATTAAATACTTAACGCAGGAAGAAGTAAAGGCAAGACTAAATAAATTAAAAATAGACAAGGCACCTGGCCCGGATGGCATGCATCCTCGGGTCCTAAGGGAATTAAGTTCAGTTATAGCTATGCCCCTTTATCTTATCTTTTGTGACTCTCTTGCAACTGGCAGAGTCCCAGTGGATTGGCCCACGTTTTCCCATTATTTAAGAAGGGCAAAAAATCTGATCCAGGAAATTATAGACCTGTAAGCTTAACATCAGTTGTATGCAGGGCTGTGGAGTCGGAGTCGGAGTCGTGGAGTCGGAGTCGTGGAGTCGGGCAATTTTGGGTGCCTGGAGTCGGAGTCGGGAAAAAATGCACCGACTCCGACTCCGACTCCTAATGAATTTGTAACTGTAATTAAAATAGAAAATATGATAAAATGTTCTATTTCTCAGATAATAGTCATTAAAAATAATGTATATATACAGTAATAGCTATGCTTAGTCCACAAAAATAAAACAAACCAATCAAAATTAGTTACTTGTGCTGCTTCAATAAAGCAGTCCCCGTATTTTTAAGGTCAGATATACATATCTGATTGTGACTGTATATATGATGTGTACACAGGAATCTCTTATATATACTAAATAACATCTATGCTGTAAGAATAAAGCCTGATGTGTAGCTGTGTCACTAATAGAGATGGTCAACGAGATGGAAATAATTCTGCATTGATGCTGATTTATGCAAATGTATGCACTCCCTTTGCTGATGAAATCAAATAATTTGATGTGTTATTAAAATTTGGTTTGGTGACTACAAATTAAAGGGTAACTGAGACGGATGAAAAGTAAAGTTTTATACATACCTGGGGCTTCCTCCAGCCCCCTTCAGGCTAATCAGTGCCTCGCTGTCCTCCACCACCCGGATCTTCTGCTATGAGTCCTGGTAATTCAGCCAGTCAGCGCTGTCCGGCCGCATGCCGCTCCCACAGCCAGGAGCATTCTGCACCTGCGCAATAGTGCTGCACAGGTGTAGTATGCTCCTGGCGGCAGAGTGTGTGCATGCGCACTACGCCTGACTGGCTCAAGTACCTGGACTCATAGCAGAAGATCCAGGTGGTGGAGGAGGACAACGAGGGACTGATTATCCTGAAGGCAGCTGGAGGAAGCCCCAGGTATGTATAAAACTTTAATTTCATCTGTCTCAGGTTTACTTTGTTACACAGTAGTACTATACTCTACATATGTACTCTATACTCTATACTCTACATATATACCCCACAGAGCTACAGGGAATCCACTGAGAATGCTGTGCACATTGAACACAGAGGTGTTGTCTGTTTACAATCTCCTCATTCCCCTGCAGAGTACCTGCACATCATTCTTACATGTACCCACACTTACATTGCCTAGGGCCTGATAGATGTTCTTTGTTCCGGTTTGTACCTTTTACAAGTACTCTTACCAAGGACTAGTTTTAGTCTAAAGGGAATAAATATAGTAGTCTACATATCCTTCTCACTTCAGTTGTCTTGTAAAATTCCTAAGCGTTGGCAGTTAAGAGACGAATTTCATGTTACATACTTTTAATCAACAAAATTGTAATATGCAAATTAGAGGAGTCGGAGTCGTGGAGTCGGAGTCGGAGTCGGTGGAATCCTAAACTGAGGAGTCGGAGTCGGTGGATTTTTGGACCGACTCCACAGCCCTGGTTGTATGCAAACTATTTGAGGGGTTACTAAGAGATACTATACATGACTTCATAGTAGAAAATAATCTTATTTCTCAGCATCAACATGGGTTTACTAAAGACAGGTCCTGTTTGACTAACATGCTCAGCTTTTATGAGGTATTGAATGCTAATATGGATATTGGGAATGCTGTAGATGTGATATACTTGGACTTTGCAAAGGCCTTCGACACTGTTCCCCACAGAAGTCTGGTGCAAAAGTTGAGGATGCAAGGACTGGGGAAGAGTTTGTGTGCATGGATAGGGAACTGGCTAATGGACAGAAAACAAAGAGTTGTGATCAATGGATCGTACTCAAAATGGGAGACTGTTAGCAGTGGGGTCCCACAGGGGTCTGTACTGGGTCCAGTGCTCTTCAATTTATTTATTAATGACCTAGTAGATGCAGTAGTGAGCAATGTTGCTATTTTTGCAGATGATACAAAATTGTGCAGAATCATCAACTCTCAGGAAGATAGTGTCATATTGCAACAGGATCTGGATAGGATGGCTATATGGGCACATACATGGCAGATGAAGTTCAATGTTGACAAATGTAAAGTCATGCATTTTGGTTGTACCAATGGTCTAGCACCATACAAAATAAATGGGATACAGTTGGGGACATCAAACTTGGAGAAGGACTTAGGAGTAGTCATCGACAACAAGTTAAATAATCGTACTCAATGCCAAGCCGCTGCAGCTAAAGCGAACAAAATTTTGGGATGCATTAAAAGGGAAATAAAAACTCGAGATGCTAGCATAATATTGCCCCTGTTTAACTCTCTAGTAAGGCCACATCTGGAATATGAAATTCATTTCTGGGCACCACATTACAAAAAAGATATTGCAGTTTTAGAGCAGGTGCAGAGTCGAGCTCCAAAATTGATACGTGGGATGGAAGGTCTCGCTTACCAAGAAAGGTTAGATAAACTGGGTTTATTTAGTCTAGAGAAAAGACGCCTTAGAGGAGATCTAATTAACATGTATAAATACATCAGAGGGCAATATAATAGCTTGGCGGATGAGCTTTTTGTCCCTAGGCCTTCTCAAAGGACTAGAGGACATGATCTGCACATGGAGGAAAAACGTTTTAGCCATTTATTTAGGAAAGGGTTCTTTACAGTAAGAGTGATTAAGATGTGGAATGCATTGCCACAGGAAGTCGTTATGGCAAACTCTATACCTGCATTTAAAGGGGGCTTAGATGCTTTCCTTGCGTTGAAAGACATCCATGGCTACAATTACTAGGTTATGCCTAATGATGTTGATCCAGGGATTTTATCTGATTGCCATCTGGAGTCAGGAAGGATTTTTTCCCTTTTGGGGCTAATTGGACCATGCCTTGTGGGGTTTTTTTTCGCCTTCCTCTGGATCAACAGGGATATGTGAGGGAGCAGGCTGGTGTTGTACTTTATACTGGTTGAACTCGATGGACGTATGTCTTTTTTCAACCAAAATAACTGTGTTACTATGTAACATTATGGCCAGTTCTTACCATCCGCAAATAAATGGTCTTGTGTGAGCACTTCAGTGGGACATTGTGGGGTCCCAGGAGGAAATGTTATCCCAGGAGTCTGCAGGTATTTCATCATTTGAGTTCCTATATGGTAGACCTTTACAGCTAACTTAAAGGACAATTGAACTGAGAGGTAGATGGAGGCTGCGATATTTACTTCCTTTTAAGCAATACCAGTTGCATGGCAGCCCTGCTGATCTATTTGGCTGCAGAAGTATCTAAATCACACCAGAAACAAGCATGTGGCTAACCTTCTCAGATCTAACAATAATGTCAGAAACGCCTGATCTGCTGCATGCCTGTTCAGGGTCTAAATCATGGCTAAAAACATTAGAGGCAGAGGATCAGCAGGACAGCCAGGCAACTGGTATTGCTTAAAAGGAAATACATATGGCAGCCTCTCATATCCCTCTCACTTCAGTTGTTGTCCTGTAAGACAAGATTGCTGGTCCTGAGGAGTCCATGGTGGATAATACACTGAGGTTTCAGGTCATAGCATATGTCCTCTTACCAATAGTACAGAGGCATAATCAACATTAATTAGCTCAGACTTCTTCAAAGGATTGTGATGATACCTTACTGTAAAAAGCTGGCAAGCAGTGTAGAAATATACTGTAAAGCTAAGTTCACTCGATATTTTTATCGGCTCATGAATACAGGTGCCTTTTAGTATAATTTACCACCAGTGACTGACTTTTATTGCCCTTCTATTGCACTGCCTCATTGAATACCCTTTTGCCCAGCCTCACCATTACCGTCTGTGACAAACACCCGCCAATCCCATCTTACTATGCCATAGTTACCATACAGGTCTGATCCACTATAAAAATTCTGAAGATGAATCCATTGTGAGCACAGTAAATGTTTAAGATTGGTTGGTGTGCCCATAAATTCTACAATCTTGATTGTATGTACAATCAGTAAAATAAAGTTATTGACTTTGCACTGGAAACCAGGTTTTGCTGCCAACACTCTCCAGATTGATGAGGTGTGGCGACTTCAGGGTAGGTGCACACATAACATAACATGAAAGGCTGCGTTTTATGTCATATTTTATGTTGTGTGCGTGTTCTCGTGTTTTTGGTGCGTTTTTGGTGTGTTCGAGTTAGCTTTTTTTTTTTACTGCAGATACGTTTTTCAAGCTTTTCATGTGCGTTTTTAATGCATTTGCGGTTTGCATATACAAAATGTATATGGGTTTTGTATACGTTTTCATGCATTTTTCTTTTGTGTTTCATGCAAATCACTAGGAAGATAACAGGAAGCGGAAATACACCAACACATTTTCTTTTTACAAAAAACGCATAGAAAAACGAATAGAAAACACATGAAAAACGCATACCATTGCATTTCCATTGACTCTCATTATGTGCGTTTTTGATGCATTTTTGCAGATTATGCAACAAAACCAGCATTTTTGAAAACGCACGCATTGAAAACGCATATGCGTTTTTGATATGAGTTTTTTTCCTGCGGCCCATAGACGTCCATTAGCGGCAAAAACGCAGCGTTTCCCGCAACGCTAGCATTTCTACTAAGTGTGCACAAGCCTCAGATTAGCTGTCCCTAAAAGGAAGAAACGGTTAATTGCAACCTAACTAGCCAAATTATTATTATTTAGTATTTATATAGCGCCAGCACCTTGTGCAGTGCTGTACAGAAAATATTGTCTTGTCGTCACTTAAAAAGGAACTCCAGTGAAAATAATGTAATAAAAAAAGTGCTTAATTTTTATAATAATCATGTATAAAAGATTTAGTCAGTGTTTGCCCATTGTAAAATCTTTCCTCTTCCTGATTTACATTCTGTCATTTATCACATGGTGACATTTTTACCGCTGGCAGGTGATGTCAGTGGAAGGAGATGCTGCGTGCTTTTTTAGCACTTGGAAACAGCTGTAAACAGCTATTTCCCACTATGCAGTGAGGTTCACAGACAAGAAACTGTCAGGACCATGGTCCTGACACCACACTGTGGGAGGGATTTCACCACAATATTAGCCATACAGAGCCTCCTGATGATCCGTTTGAGAAAAGGTAAAGATTTCTCATGGGAAAGGGGGTATCAGCTACTG
This sequence comes from Hyperolius riggenbachi, assembly GCF_040937935.1. Taxonomy (NCBI): domain Eukaryota; kingdom Metazoa; phylum Chordata; class Amphibia; order Anura; family Hyperoliidae; genus Hyperolius; species Hyperolius riggenbachi. The sequence continues at coordinate 201,036,088 of NC_090651.1, forward strand.
ATTAGGAGGAAATTCAGTTCTTGGTTACAGTTCTCACAATTTAATCCCTACCTCAGTTCATGGGCGTCCGCAGAAAATTTTCCAGGGGGGGGGCAAAAATGGGGGAAGGATTTGGGGTGGTGTTGTGAGGCGCGTGGCGCGCCGAAAAATGGGGCTACGTCATGTGGCGCGTAGCGCGCCGAAAAGTAGATGTGGTCAAGAACCAAAATGTGGGTGTGGTCGTGGGTTGAGACAAGTTTACATGAACTAAGCAATGGTGGGACATTAGATTAGGACAGTGGTGGCGAACCTTTTGGAGGTCGAGTGTCCAAACTGCAAAGTCACTTTACTAAGACAAAGTGCCAACAGCAATTTAAACTAAATATTAACCTTTTTAACTCATACATGAACATTATGGAAAATCCAAGTTGAAAATAAACTGTGAAGATAAACAATTTCATACATCCTACTCCTGAAAAATGTATTCATTTTTTTAGAACCTCCCAGTTTCATTTTCTGTTTTAAAAAGCGGAAAAAGTAGGTTTAATGCTATTGTCTCATATGATGATGATTCAGCTTTTTCCATAGTCTCGCAGTTAGCAATCATGTGACCCCCAACAAGACAAATTCAGCAATCATGAGGCCCCCCCATCAAGACCAATTCAGCAATTATGAGGCCCCCAACATGACCAACTCAGCAATCATGAGGCCCCCAACAAGACAAATTCAGCAGTCATGAGGCCCCCAACAAGACAAATTCAGCAATCATGAGGCCCCCACCAAGACAAATTCAGCAATCATGAGGCCCCCAACAAGACAAATTCAGCAATCTTGAGGCCCCCAACAAATCATGAGGCCCCCAACAAGACAAATTCAGCAGTCATGAGGCACATAAAAAGACAGCATTTCACATAAATAGGCAGAATGCCCCCTTAATATGATAGCATAATACCATAATAACACTCAATCTGACAGCAGTGGTTTGCCCCAAAATAGGTAGCCCCAGGTCTATAGGTGTCCCCAGAATAGGTGGCCAGCAGTATAGATGTCCCCAGAGCTGGTAGCCAGGGGTAGAGATGTCCCCATAACAGGTAGGCAGGGGTATATGTGCCCAGTATATGTAGCCAGAGGTATATGTGCCCAGTATATGTAGGCAGGGGTATATGTGCCCAGTATATGTTGCCAGGGGTATATGTGCCCAGTATATGTAGTCAGGGGTATATGTGCCCAGTATATGTAGCCAGGGGTATATGTCCCCAGTATATGTAGCCAGAGGTATAGATGACCCCAGTATGTGTAGTCAGGGGTATATGTGCCCAGTATATGTAGCCAGGGGTATATGTGCCCAGTATATGTAGTCAAGGGTATATGTGCCCAGTATATGTTGCCAGAGGTATATGTGCCCAGTATATGTAGCCAGAGGTATATGTGCCCAGTATATGTAGGCAGGGGTATATGTGCCCAGTATATATAGTCAGGGGTATATGTGCCCAGTATATGTAGTCAGGGGGATATGTGCCCAGTATATGTAGTCAGGTGTATATGTCCCAATATATGTAGGCAGGTGTATATGTCCCAGTATATGTAGGCAGGTGTATATGTCCCAGTATGCAGGTGTATATGTCCCAGTATATGTAGGAAGGTGTACATGTCCCAGTATATGTAGGCAGGGGTATATATCCCAGTATATATAGCCAGGGGTATATGTGCCCAGAATATGTAGTCAGGGGTATATGTCCCCATAATAAGTAGTCAGGTGTATATGTCCCAGTATATGTAGGCAGGGGTATATGTGCCCAGTATATGTAGGCAGGGGTATATGTGCCCAGTATTTGTAGTCAGGGGTATATGTGCCCAGTATATGTAGGCAGGAGTATATGTGCCCAGTATATGTAGTCAGGGTTATATGTGCCCAGTATATGTAGGCAGGGGTATATGTGCCCAGTATATGTAGTCAGGGGTATATGTGCCCAGTATATGTAGGCAGGGGTATATGTGCCCAGCATATGTAGGCAGGGGTATATGTCCCCAGAATAAGTAGCCAGGTGTATATGTCCCAGTATATGTAGGCAGGGGTATATGTCCCCAGAATAAGTAGCCCGGTGTATATGT